>NC_064923.1:214123233-214423233 GCF_023897955.1 Schistocerca gregaria | reverse complement strand
GTGGGTGTCCAGCCCCTCCCTTATCGTAGGGCCTTCTAGCTTAACATGGTTCTGCTCTCGGCTTCTGTCCTCGTTTCTCCCCTCGGAACTGCGTCTGCCTCACGGTGGGAAGGTACGACATGCATTTAGGCATTCTTGTGTTAGTCTGTGATATCCCATTTGCTCACTCGTTACTCGTATTACTTTGGTTAATTTAATGTCACGATTTATTCGGAGCTATGTGGCATACTACTGGATTTGCTTATCATGTCAGGGTTTTCATGTAAGGTGTTGGATTTGCCTGACACCTTACAAAATCTTTCTTAAAATGACAACATCCATTTACGATGTAACTAAAAACAGCTTCTCACTGTACACGTCCAGTGTAATTGAACGATGTACATAAAACTGAAAATTTACCGTTAAATAAAGAAAAGACATTGAAAATAAAGCAGTATTTGAATAAGGAACTGTCAACTAAAATGGCTAAATGTAAAATATGTGGTGTTATGAAAGCCGTTCTGCGATTACAACTTAGTAACTGACATAATCAGTATTTACATAATTTCGTAACAGAGGTCATACTACGTATGTTGCTATGACGTGCTACATGTGAATAGTATGGCGGCTGATTTCCATTACAACGTTCAAGAAACCCAACATTCGGCATATACATCGTACACAAATGCATGGCCTGTACTGTGGCAAAATTGGGGATGCTAGCCATTAGGTTTTGACACGTTGCCTGAGATGAAGACCGCTAGATGGCGTTAGCAGCTGACTGTATAACATATATAACAATTTAAGAAAGAAGATGTAAATGTAATAAAAATTAAATAGTTGCACCAATACAGCTCAACAAATATTTAAAAAAAAAGAAAAAAATACAGGACTTTAGCGATAATGACTAGCACGATACGTATCTGCTGATGTTATACAAATCAAGCAATGTAATTTTATGTGATGCTTTATCGTACTGATAGCACTCCGCCTTCAGGCCACGAGTGGCCTACCGGGACCATCCGAGCGCCTTGTCATCCTCAGAGGAGGATGCGGATAGAAGGGGCATGGGGTCAGAACACTGCTCTCCCGGTGGTTATGAAGGTATTCTTGACCGAAGCCGCTACTAATCGGTCGAGTAGCTCCTCAATTCGCATCACGAGTCTGAGTGCACCCCGAAAAATGGCAACAGCGCATGGCAGCTGGATGGTCACCCATCCAGGTGCTGGCCATGTCCAACAGCGCTTAACTTCGGTGACCTCACGGCAACCGGTGTATCTACTGCGGCAAGGCCGTTACCCTTATCGCACTGACACTTTACAATTTTTTTATTGGTTACTGACTAATAAT
The DNA here is from genome assembly GCF_023897955.1 of Schistocerca gregaria. Lineage (NCBI taxonomy): Eukaryota > Metazoa > Arthropoda > Insecta > Orthoptera > Acrididae > Schistocerca > Schistocerca gregaria. The sequence continues at coordinate 214,421,904 of NC_064923.1, read as the reverse complement.
ATTTCTATTTTTGTTTTTGATAAATGTCTACACGACAAACGAAAATATAAGGGACATCGGCAGCACAAAACACTATTGTCCACAGTTGAGGTGGAGCTAGTGACAGACAATTTTTCCATCATTGTGACGGTAATGGTAACAAAAAATTATACAACTATTAAACTGAAAAGGATGTAAAATATATGCAAGAGATGAGAAACGGCATTTCTTAAAACATATTAAGCTTTATGTCTTAATAAGGAAACCTGGTTTCAGGAGCTTCACTCATACACAACTTTTTGGTGACAAAGTCAACAAACTTGACTATCTACTGGGTTGACGAAGAACTTGTTGCGTTTTTCAATAAGTTTAATAAACACAACAGAACTTTAGTCATCAATCACACTTTCTCCTTTACTGTTTACCTTTTGGATTCCGCGACTGTAGTAGTCGTGTGGTTATGAGGCGAATAACTCATCGAGTCATGTTTGAAGCGCAGTTGCGTCTTGGGGGAAAGTTCTTGAAGCTTGTTCGATACAGAGCGGGAAAGGTGAAAATGTGGATGCGCAGGATCAGGTGAATAATGTGGATGCGGAATGACCTCCCAACCCAACTCCTGTATAGCGTTTTTTGTCAGTTTACCAGAATGCGGACAGGCATTACCATGGAGTAGCATCACTTCATGCAGTTTTCTTGATCGTTGTTCTTGGATTACTTTTGCAAGACGTCTCATTTGCTGACAATAATTGTTAGCAGTGGTGATTACACATAGAGGAAGCAATTAATAGTACACCTCACGGTTTCTGTTTCACCTGATGCATAACATTATCTTTTGCGGATGTGTGCAGGTTTTTTATGGGGAGTTGCTGCTTTCTGAAGATCAATCATTTCTTTTTGTTCCTTACGTTAGCATAAAGATACCATTTATCGTCACCATTAACGATACAGGATAGTGGACTACAAATAAAAAATAACAATCGCTTAATAAAGCCGTAGATACTGGAATACCAACGTGTAAAACAAAAGCACTAAGAACTTATGCACCAATCTAATACACTGTCTGGTCAGCAACGATGGCAAAACACAGCCACAAGACGTGTCACGAAATCGTACATATTGTAGTGACCACATAATGTGGACACCATCGATTGGGGTAAATGAATGGCTGTGGGACAGTGATATTAGTGGATGCCATCCCTCCCCCCTTGCCTCCCCTCCCCCCCCCCCCCACTCCTAATGCTCGTGCGTGTCTTCTCACAGTGACTGTTGGCAACAACACATAAAGTTACACTGCCCTGCGGGACAGTTGGTGGGTTAAGGGTGTTAAAACGGACCATGGCGGCGATGGATCAATGAATCTACCAATACTCGAGTCGACTTTATTGCGCGGCCCATTTGATGCTAAAGTGTACGCAAGCAGATATGGTACGGAAGACTGACAATATTTATTTTCTCGAATGTAGGTTGCTGTGCAGCTTGAACTGTAACGGAGACTAAGGGTTACATTAAACTGAAAAGCGACTGTTTGGTTGTGAGGTGCCGAAGTCAATGATTACAAATATTAATTGATAGCTGTGGTTAAAAGTGTTGTATGTCCATATGATTGCTTTGCAATTCACAGTTAAGAATAGGCATAGGTTTCATGCATTCATTTTCAGACTATTTCTTGACCTTTGCAGTACACAACAGCTTATGGGAAAGGGGAACAGGCGGATCTTTCCGTTCGAGTATGATTTGTTTTACTTTACCATATCGGCCGTTCTTCCCTGTGTTGGTGGCATTCAAAAGAGTATTTTCTAGTTCGTAGGTGAGTGTTGATGACTGAAATTTCGTGAAAAGATCTTGTCGCAGCGAAAAGAGCCTCTATTTTAAAAAAGAGAGAAAGAGAGAAAGAGACTATATGTTTCGATGGGAATTTCCCATGTATCAATACCAGAGAGTTGCAGCCACCTGTATCACAAAGTTTCTGCCAGTTGATGCTTTGTCCAACTGGATGTAACTGGAGGGGTGAGGGGAGGAGAGGAGGGAATTGGATGGAGGAGGGATGGGGGGGGGGGGGGGGGGTTGCTTCTCCCAGTGTCCTTTGCTGGTTGTATTGTGGACCAACTGAGTCAGTATCTGCACAGCAGGGCGAGTACATAGAGCAGCTGTTTCTAATGAGCTGGTATGAAAGGTGTGTGTTTGGGAGCAGACTGTGCAGGTGCTGCAGCCAGAAGCAGCCACTCGATGTTACAAAGGACACCGCTGCAGGGGAGACAGCAGTTGCTGGGCAGACTTGGCTACTGGACAGTCACAAAGAAATGAGTGCAGTGTTCTGCGACGCTATGGTTTGCTGGTTGGGACAGGTTGGTCAGAATTCTCCCGAGCAGTGGCATGTGACAAGATGTGGATGATGTGCATACTTGAGAGAGAGAGGGAGAGCAAGTGTTTTGACATGTATTTCTTAGGTATCAACATCTAAGGATTGCTACCATATAACGCTTTGTTTGGGGATTAGCGTGACTTCTGGTCTGCATGCTGCATGAGCCAGCTGTTGGAGCAACAGTCACAGGGCCTGAACAGGCAAAGTGTCGTCTGTTGGACACAGGCACATTTTGCAGCCTGGCAAAGCATTTGGTGCAAAAGATTTTTAACAGTGTAATTATGTGCAGTGAGTTATGTTGACTTAAATTTCGTAATGGTATTCCTTGTGCAGTCAGAAGAAAAACGATCTATTTACTTATTTCTTTTCCACGTATTTCACAAGACCTGCATCGTCCAGTACAGCTGAGAATGATGTGCAAAAGAGATCCAACCCTTGAGAACTAAAATTTTATAGATGGACAGTATACCCTTTGCTACGTAACTGAATTTCCTGTCTTGAGATCTCTCCCCTCTAGCACGTACTGAGTCCTCTTCCCACCTATTTCCAGATGGAAGAGTATAGTGGGAGGGTAATGGGAGGTGAAAGTTGGGGGATTTTCCAGGATGGGGAGAGGATAATTAATTTATCGATTTATATAATTAGTCAATTAATTTGACACCAAACATATGTTTGTATCAGCGAGGGGAGCTCCCAGGGAGGAAGGGGAGAAGGAGGGGTAGGGGGAGGGGGAGGTATGGGGGATTTATCAGAAGGACAGGGTGTTGCAAACCACTTAGCAGGCCAGTAGGTTAAGGGAGGAGGACAGGCTCATAAATCAATCAAGTTTGTCCCTGAATGTATGCTTGCCCCTGAACGTATTCAACCCCCACTAACAAAATGCTCTGATATCCACTTTGCCCTACTACCCCAGTATACACTGTGAACTCGTCACAAACGACGAATGCTGTGGATACTTCAACACAAGGAGGAGACTTACAGTCATCTCTAAGACGATGTGTAGAGCAGATTGTATATAGTGTTGGGTCTCATATGTCTGGAAAGATTCAGAGAATAGAGCAAGAACAGAAATGATTAATGAAGAAAATCGGCAGATTCTGTTTTTCTTTTTGGTCGCTGGGTGATTGATGTTTGAAGTAAGCTTAAATATTCATGCAGCCGATGAAAAATTGAATTAATATGGAAACCCAGGTATGCATGATATTCATCTACCAACCCTTGCTATTATTGCTCAGCAGAATGTATGCACGAAAGACTGCCAAGGCATTTTTGCAATGGTTACAACATTATCACAATAAAGAAATTAACAAATGTGATAAATTACACGCAATAATCCAGTTTCTAGGTAGGTGTGTCTCCTTTTAGTCCTTTAAGCCACCTGAAGTCTGCTACTGATAAGAATATTTGCATGTAGAGTGTTAATGAACTTGAGTAAGGTTACCATGTTATGTAACACACGATAGGCGGAGCGAAACGTTCTTACGAACAGTATGTTATTTATAGCAACACCAGTTCGAATCCCAGCTGCTCAGTATTATGTGCTCTAAAATATATAAAATTATTCTGTGAATTACTTTCGATGAGTATTATACCTCATGATTACTGAGGCAATTTATTCTGATCTTCAGTTGGTTTATCATTGATCTTGTTACGTACAGAAAAATGTGTAAATTCATATCGTATGCTGAAATACTTATAGTTCAGTATATCCTACTAATTTTAAAGCTATACTCGTGGTTAACTTCTGTCTGCGTCCTGGGACACGTAATCAGTTTTACTGTGCTGCTTAGAAGCTAATCCCGATCTGGTGTGTGGTGTTTCTCTTGTTGTTGTTTGCTGCTGTTATTCACCTCATGACCTGCTCCTCTGCGAAGCGAATCGGCAGTGCTCTTTTAGTGGAAATGTCGGTCGGTAACGCCTTTATCACCGAGCGAGGTGGCGCAGTGATTAAACACTGGACTCGCTTTCGGGAGGACGATGGTTCAATCTCGCGTCCGGCCATCCTGATTTAGGTTTTCCGTGATTTCCCTAAATCGCTCCAGGCAAATGCCGGGATGGTTCCTTTGAAAGGGGCACTGCCGACTTCCTTCCCCGTCTTTCCCTAATCCGATGAGACCGATAACCTAACCGTCTGGCCTCCTTCCCCAACCAACCAACGCCTTTTTGACTGATGACGTGATTCATATTTTCCTATGGCCATCCATATTTTAAGACGTAAGTGATGTATTTTAAGGGGATGGCTTGAATGGCCTGCCGCGGCCAAATTTGCTGTTTCATCATTGTCTGAGTCGAGCCCCGTTCCTCGTGATTGACATCTACATATGCTCCTACATACATACTCCGCAAGCCGCTACGTGGTGCCTGTATGGAGGGTACACTGTGCCACTACTCATTTCCTTTCCTGTTCCGAAGGGAAGAATAAATGTCTACTTGCATCCGTACGAGACCTGATTTCTTTTACCTTGTTTTCACGGTCCTTATGCGAAATATACGTTGACGGCAGTAGAATGGATGTACAGTCAGCATCTACACTCCTGGAAATTGAAATAAGAACACCGTGAATTCATTGTCTCGGGAAGGGGAAACTTTATTGACACATTCCTGGGGTCAGATACATCACATGATCACACTGACAGAACCACAGCCACATAGACACAGGCAACAGAGCATGCACAATGTCGGCACTAGTACAGTGTATATCCACCTTTCGCATCAATGCAGGCTGCTATTCTAACATGGAGATGATCGTAGAGATGCTGGATGTAGTCCTGTGGAACGGCTTGCCATGCCATTTCCACTTGGCGCCTCAGTTGGACCAGAGTTCGTGATGGACGTGCAGACCGCGTGAGACTACGCTTCATCCAGTCCCAAACATGCTCAATGGGGGACAGATCCAGAGATCTTGCTGGCCAGGGTAGTTGAGTTACACCTTCTAGAGCACGTTGGGTGGCACGGGATACATGCGGACGTGCATTGTCCTGTTGGAACAGCAAGTTCCCTTGCCGGTCTAGGAATGGTAGAACGATGGGTTCGATGACGGTTTGGATGTACCGTGCACTATTCAGTGTCCCCTCGACGATCACCAGAGGTGTACGGCCAGTGTAGGAGATCGCTCCCCACACCATGATGCCGGGTGTTGGCCCTGTGTGCCTCGGTCGTATGCAGTCCTGATTGTGGCGTTCACCTGCACGGCGCCAAACACGCATACGACCATCATTGGCACCAAGGCAGAAGCGACTCTCATCGCTGAAGACGACACGTCTCCATTCGTCCCTCCATTCACGCCTGTCGCGACACCACTGGAGGCGGGCTGCACGATGTTGGGGCGTGAGCGGAAGACGGTCTAACGGTGTTCGGGACCGTAGCCCAGCTTCATGGAGACGGTTGCAAATGGTCCTCGCCGATACCGCAGGAGCAACAGTGTCCCTAATTTGCTGGGAAGTGGCGGTGCGGTCCCCTACGGCGCTGCGTAGGATCCTACGGTCTTGGCGTGCATCCGTGCGTCGCTGCGGTCCGGTCCCAGGTCGACGGGTACGTGCACCTTCCGCCGACCACTGGCGACAATCTCGATGTACTGTGGAGACCTCACGCCCCACGTGTTGAGCAATTCGGCGGTACGTCCACCCGGCCTCCCGCATGCCCACTATACGCCCTCGCTCAAAGTCCGTCAGCTGCACATACGGTTCACGTCCACGCTGTCGCGGCATGCTACCAGTGTTAAAGACTGCGATGGAGCTCCGTATGCCACGGCAAACTGGCTGACACTGACGGCGGCGGTGCACAAATGCTGCGCAGCTAGCGCCATTCGACGGCCAACACCGCGGTTCCTGGTGTGTCCGCTGCGCCGTGCGTGTGATCATTGCTTGTACAGCCCTCTCGCAGTGTCCGGAGCAAGTATGGTGGGTCTGACACACCGGTGTCAATGTGTTCTTTTTTCCATTTCCAGGAGTCTAATACCGGTTCTCTAAATTTTCTCAGTAGTGTTCCTAGAAATGTACGACCCTCACCTCCAGGGGTTCCCTTTTGAGCTCCCGAAGCGTTTCTGTAACAGTGGGCGGTTGACTGGACTCTCAGGTAACAAATATAGCAGCATGCCACTGAGTTGCTTCGATGACTTCTTTTAATCCGACTTTGTTGGGATCCCAAGTACTCGAGCAGCACTCGAGAATGGGTAGCATTAATATCTACATGTTCTTTATAGAGAACCCACACTTTCTTAAAATTCCCTCAAAAATCGGCGTGACTATGTCAAACAACACACCACTAATACTGTATTCGAACGTTAAAATATTGTTCTTCCAACGTGACTGTGCCAAGCAGGACACTGATGCTGTAAATCGAACATTACGTGTTTGTTTTTCCTACTCATCTGCATTAACTCACTTTTTTTCTCTAAATTTAGAAGTAGCTGCCACTCATCACAGCAATTACAAATCTTGTCTAAGTGATCTTGTAGCCTCCTACAGTCACTCAACGACGACACCATCCAGTACACCACAACATCATCAGCAAACAACAACAGTTTGCTGTCCACACTGTTCGCTGGATGATCTACGTATACAGCACTTCCCTGGCGTACTACTGGCGATATCCTTGTCTCTGATGAATACTCGCCGTAGAAGAGAACGTACTGGGTTATATTACTTAAGAAGTCTTCGAGCCACTCACATATCTCGGAATCTGTTCTATATGGTCGTACCTTAATTAACATCTGCTGTGGGGCACAGTGTCAAACGTTCCTCGGAAATCTAGGAATATGGAACCTGCCTCTTGCCCTTCATGCGCAGTCTCGTAGTTCGCAGTTATGTCTTGTGAGAAAAATGGAAGCTGAGTTTGTAAAACCGTGCTGATTCTTGCACAGGAGGTTGTCGGTCTCAAGGAAATTTATTGTATTTGAACTAAGAAAATATCCAAGAATTCTGCAGCAAAGCTATGTTAAGGATAGTGGTGTGTAAGTTCGCGGGTCATTCTTTTCCCCATCTTATATACAGGTGTCATCTGCGGTCCACAGCTCGTGGTCGTGCGGTAGCGTTCTTGCTTCACGCGTCCGAGTTCCCGGGTTCGATTCTCGGAGGGCTTAGGGATTTTCAATGCCTCGTGATGACTGGGTGTTGCGTGATGTCCTTAGGTTAGTTAGGTTTAAGTAGTTCTAAGTTCTAGGGGGCTGATGACCATAGACGTTAAGTCCAGTAGTGCTCAGAGCCATTTGAACCATATTTTGTCATTTGCGTTTTTTTCCAGTCAGTTGGGACTTGGCACCGGGCGAGAGATCTACGATAAGTACAAGATAAGTTAGGGCCAATGCCACAGAGTGCTCGTTGATGTCGATTAGCCATCCAGGACAATATACTGTGGTACTATTCAATTCTTTAGAAAATCAGAAATTACAATCTCACCATCACTAGTGATGGACAAGTTTGTGATTGTTTTACAATTTTAATTTGACTCAAAATAGACTTTATTATAAACTTCAATTCGGACATTTGCCCTCTTACTGATGCATTATACAAATCTTCATTTTAATTGAGTTACATAAACACGAATAAGAATTATATTTTGCGCCCGCAGGCACGGTGAAATAATCAGTCATAAACAATCATTCTTGTTTAACCACATCTCAAAAGACTAGTAACACCATACACTTCCAACCCAACGTTACAAAGCCACATAATACCATTACTTCATTAAAAAACAATGATCTTGAAGCTTGATAAAACTGAACTGCCCGCATAAAGGTCCACAGTGAAACATGCTTATACTAACCATGTAAAGTGGGCCAACCGAGGTCGCAAAAGTGGCACACAGGAAAAATAAAACGTTGCACATTCATTAAAGATACACAAATGATTAACATAACTGTTAAATAAGAATGGCTAGTAATAACTGAACCAGTAAAATGACTTACAGAAACGCTAATATCAACAAAGTGGCCTCACTTAAGTAACGGACGTAATGACTGAGAATGATTCGCAAATTGCCGCACGGGATTAGCCGAACGGTCTGGGGCGCTGCAGTCATGGACTGTGCTGCTGGTCCCAATTGAGGTTCGAGTCCTCCCTCGGGCAATGGAGTATGTGTTTCTCCTTAGGATAATTTAGGTTAAGTGGTATGTAAGCTTAGGGACTGATGACCTTAGCAGTCAAGTCCCATAAGATTTCACACATTTGATTCGCAAATTGCACTTAACTTTACAGAAAAGCGTTAAGGCCCACAGCAGTATTTGGAAGCAATGACGCTACGGCCGGCAGAAATTACGAGCGTTCGCTCCCCACGGCTTGTGCACAGGCTCACAAGCAGGCGGTATATACTTGTATATAGTCCAACCGGCCTCACAGTGCACGGTCCTAGCAAGAATCCGTAACCGCACCGACGCCAGGAAACGAGCAGACTTAACAAATGGCCTGCAGCACAAATCGATTCCAATGAAAACAAGGTCAAATCACAGTCATACTGGAATATATAATAAGTATGCCCCCAAATTCTTATGGAGCAATACTCTAACATTACCCGTCTCACAGTAAATTAGGAGGAAACTTAGAGATCACTTCCAGTTGCCTTAAGGCACTTTCAACAAACATGCCAAATCCTGCCGTGACTAATGATTAAACCATTAACTCTACTGCTGCTGGGTTCGTACACAACCGCAACCTGTCCCAAAACGGTCAATATGCCCTAAAACAAGTTAAAATTTGCATGAAAACCACTTAAAACACACACTCTACAAATGACGAGAAACAAAATAAGGGACATCAGCCTCCTTAAAACAGCCACTGTGGAACCAAGTTCAGAACCATCTCCGGCAGCTACCCAAGCCACAATAAGTTTCAACGATCTTCTTAAACACAGAATAAAGGTCATACGTAACTTGGAGCGTGCAAATTACGATCTGGAAAACTGTTCAGCGTGAGACAAAGAACGCACGACAATTTTGCACGTCAAGGCGCCCATTGACCGGCACCATACATCAGGCGCGACAAACGAGACGGGCAGCGAGCACGGCGAGGCCCATGCACCACGGTTAGGGACGCAGTCTTGTTTTCAACACAAATTCGCTCGTTGAACACCGACCGGAGACTCTCACTTCAGCCGGCCGGAGTGGCCGTGCGGTTTTAGGCGCTACAATCTGGAGCCGAGCGACCGGTACGGTCGCAGGTTCGAATCCTGCCTCGGGCATGGATGTGTGTGATGTCCTTAGGCTAGTTAGGTTTAAGTAGGTCTACGTTCTACGGGATTAATGATCTCAGAAGTTAACTCCCATACTGCTCAGAGCCATTTGAACCATTTGAACTCTCCCTTCACACTTTCACCCGGAAAACCGCCGGAGGTGAGTAGCAATAGCAAGACAGCCGAATATCGATATCAGCGATGTAAGCAGAACACCCTACAGCCAGTCGCCACGGCTCACTGGACTATATTAATTAAAAGGTCTTCTTGCCACTGAGATATCTGAGAACTTATTCCGTATACTATGACCTTTGTTAACAGTCTGCAATAGGGCACTGCGCCAATTGCTTTCCGGAAATATACGAGTACGGAATCTACCTGTTGGCATTCGACCGTAGTTCGCAGGGTATCCTGTGAGAAAAGAGCAAGCTGATTTTCACACGAGCGATTTTATCAAAATCCTTGCTAATTTGTGGACAGAAGCTCTTCTGTCTCAAGGAAATTCATTACACTCGGACTCAGGATATCCTCGAAATTCTGTAGTAAACCATTGTTAAGGCTACAGATCCGTCATTTTGAGGGGCCATTCTTTTACCCTTTCTTATTTTGAGGGGTCACCTGCGCCTTCACTTGGGACTTTACACTTGACGACAGATTCCTGGTAAATGCAAGCTATGTAAGGTGCAAGTACTGAAGAGTAATCCCTATAAAACTGAACTGGTATTCCGTCCAGATCTGGCGAATTCTTTTTTTTTCAACTCTTTTAGTGCTTCTAAGAGACAACGGCGCGTATTCCTATGTCCTCGATACGGGACTCTCGACGTAAACGAAAAGTTAAGCTCTAGACTTCAGAGGTATTGAACAATTACCAACAGTACAAGGAAGGTACAACATTAGGTATAAGTCGCTGAATAATAACATTTCAAAAAGATATTTCTGTGTGAATATAAGTTATTTTATTTTAAAGTGGAGTAACTTCCTATCAACTTACAAATAGGGAGTCTCAACGTTCGTGGTGTGGTAACATTTTAAAAGCATTTAAACTTCCGTCCGAAGATTGGTTTGATGCAGCTCTCAAAGCCAGTCTCTCTTCTTCAAGTCCTGACACATCCACCGACCGATATTATGGACTCTTACCTGACCGCAAAATGTTCTCTACAAAGAAGTATAGAGTGTCCATAAAGTACTCTCGGTGGCATCTAGTCCCGCCATGTATTGTGGTGTGTATGGCGAAGGGGAAGAGGGGGGTTTGTGATTTCCACGCCTCCGCTGGACAGCATCAACAACAAGCGTCGGCCCAGCGGCTACATCAAGACGCAGATCCTTTTCAAGCTAGCTGCTCCAAGAATTATTTCGGACACTACGTTGGATATTATGAGTCACTCGTTGGCGGTGAGTCTGGAATACACTCTGGTGAAGAGGAGATGGAGCTGTCAGGAAAGGATTCCACCAGCTTCTCCAACGCGAGAAATTTCACATTCTGCTCCTCACCAACCAAATGTCTTGTGTCTCTAGCACTTGGTGCAAACTCCATTATAACACAGTTCCCTGACGTCAATTCGTTATGCATCACTCGAATTGCAGGAAACAAGATCTACTGTCCGTAAAGTGCTACATAAGTGATTGCAAACCAAACGCAAATGGTCTGAACCGTAAATTTACTTTCAAAATCATTTTTTAAAGAATTTACTTTATTTACTGGCAATTCATCAAGAACATTAACACATTTAATCACACTAGGCGAGCGTGGAAGTAGTTGCCAGGAAGTAACTAATGGAAAATGAAATTACTTTTAACAAATGTAAGTTTTATTCCTAAAAGCTTTTTCAAAACAGATTTAAAATTATAAACAGAAAGCACACTCGAAATATCAAGTTACAATTTTATGTAGAGGCAGAAAGAACAATATAAACACTATGAGCCTTCGCGCTGAGAAGCTTGCCTGCTCCCTTTCAACACGGCCGTAGTCATGACCGCTCACAACAACCTCTGAAAGAGTACACTGGTGCAAATCTGCAACACACCAGATTACTTTACACTAAAAAAATTTCAACAATTCACACAAACACGTAAACTATGCACTCCGTAAGAAGGATGGGAATGGTATAACACTCAAATTATTTGCCACCGAAAGTGTAATTTTTTTAAAGGACACTTATTGTGGAAGGGTGGCAACCTTATAACCTAAATTGACTATTTAAATGAAACTCATAAAATGCAGGCTTACATAAAATGTACAACATGCTCTACATTACACATATACCACCTCGGAAGATGATAGCCAAGATAAAAACATATTTCAAGAATTCGGCCTTTAAGCAATAAATTCGTTAACGCCGAATCCGACAAACATGACAGAGGCAGCTATTAACGCATGGCAGTTTGACAAGGGGGGGGGGGGGGGTTACTAAACAACCCGAACCGCAGATTGCTCTAAACCTCCGCAATTCTACAAGGGAAAAACGGACCACCCAATTCACAAATAACCACCTTCCCGCGGGTGGGCAAACAGAGAAGAATGGTGGGACGACCCCAAAACAAAGCGGTTGGTGACCTCACCAAGAAAACAAGTAAATGAAACAACATATCTCCAACTACTTAACTTCTAATAAACTTCTGACGAAGACCTGGCGCAGCTCCCCCAACGTTCTTCCGAACCGTCCGCCGTCTCACGGCGTCGCAGCTCGCCCTGGCCAGCCTGATGTCTTGGTTTTGCTTCTGTTACTCTCTCGTGAACCGCGAAGCTACTACCCCTTTCTATACGGCGCTGCCCACTGGATCACGTGGGGACCTCACATGCGCCGACGCTCAAGACCGACAAGTCATCTCGTGTCTCAGTGCGCGACCGACCATCCGACCGATCCAACCGCCAATGACCTTTGCCCGAGCAACTCGAGCAGACTGGAGGCCTAACGCGCAGACTCAGATGCACGAACTCAGCTCCGACCGGGCGACCGCTAGCTGAGTTCTGTTACTGGCGAAGTGGCAAGACTCTCATTTTCTGGCTTTAAAGTTTGATCCAAACGACAGGCATACTAGCACTCCGAAAACAGACAGACACTAACGGCCGCACAAATGCAAACGAGAGGCAGACCAGCAACTGGTGACGCGAGACTGCCTAACCTCACTCCGACTGACCCCGACTGACCAACTGCTGAGCTCATAGCGCCCCTTAAAAATGCACGTGAACAGGCAACTTTTCCGCTTTCCCACCAGAGGGAGACACCAAAGCTGCGATTACCACAGCGGCGCCTCCGCCAGTAATTGAGGGCGACTGCTTCACACAACGCGCTGCGGCGCGCTCTTCAAAACAGCAAATTTTACCACGGCTCATGGTCCAACCATTGCAGCTAAACGGTTATCCTTTGCGTTACGCATTTCCGTCTTCCAAGCTGCCCTCCATAGATACTGACAATGGCTACCTGAAAAAACGTCTGTTTTCAAATGAATGAACATTTCTCATTTCTAGACATTTGAATCTCCACAAAATTACTATTTGGCCTCCGAAAACTCACACTACACACGTTAAAACGTGACAAATCTCTCAATGACTCATGTGGCATTACAGGGTGTTTGGCAAGTTTTTCTACTCAGAGAACTGGACATGCTAGAAGAGTTCCTGCTGCCACAAATAGGAGAACTGTAGCCGTCTATCATCTTCCAGCAAGATGGTGCACCCTTATGCTGTAGTTTTAATGTTCGGAGTTTGCTGAATGAAACATTTCCTAAGATCTGGATGGGTCCTGATGGTCCCATAGCATGCCCCTCCCCCCATTCCGCTCTCCCTACTTCACTATACTTCTTTTTTGGGGGGTAAGACAAGCATTGCATGTACATAACACCAGTCATTGATACTGCTGCCCTTTGTGGACGATCAATGAAGCAATCAGAACTATCGATGCTACAATGCTGACCCAACATGGGCAAAACTCGCATATCGTCTCCATAGGCTACGCAAACACAGTAATATATGTGACTGGTCTCAGTACTGCAACATGCTATACTGGATGCAACATTCAGCCACACCTGTAAGCCAGAAACCCTATGAGCCTACTGCTCACAGGTTAACAATTCCAGAAGCACAAAACCAACGACAGCTTCCGGTTCACGCTGAACTCAACGATAAGATAATAAATGTTGTTTATGTTGTCAATCAGAATATGCGACCAAACAGTGTTATGAACGATACCGACATCCGGCACCTCGAAACAGAAATATTTAATTCTCTTCCTGCCTAAATTATGAAGTATGTAAAACTATTGCAGTCGAGCGCCACATTAGCTAACTCCAAAAGGGAAAATTTTGAAACGAGAGTTATTCATTAGTAACCTGATATCGTCCTGTTACTCGAAACATTGTTTAAGTGTCAACTGACTGTCCGCTTTAAAAATTATGTCATAATACGGGAGGTACATCTCGATCGCAATGGTGGCGTTGCTATATTGCTAAAACATTCGCTACCTCGTTAACCATATCTGCTCAATGTAAGGAACAATGATACCGAATTAATGTAGTTGCTCTGCGGATACAATCCTCTCACAAAAACTTCTAAGATGTCTCCGTGTATATAGCTTCTCACCATTATATCTCTTACAATGGTACATTCACTTTTAGACAGATTTTCTCCAATAGATATTTTTACCCTTTGTTTCTTCTGAACTTTCTAATTGGTACGGTAAAACAGATTCCTTGAGATCCGATCATTTCCCAATAAAGTTCCACATTATACTACACAAGTATGTCACGCTGACAGTAAAAGGGAAATGGTGGAAATCAGCTGGGACAGATATAATGGCACACTTAGATGCTCGAAAGCATGTAACGTGACTTACAGGAAGACGACACGTACCAAGCTTTAACCAACGCCATATATTTCACTGCGGTCAACATCCTTAAAAAAAAAAAGTTCACTGTTATGACGCAACGTTCCCCTCCATAGTGAAATCCTGGATGCTGTCTTGAAGTTGCAAAACGCAGACTTTCTTTGAAAATCTAACGCCAGAAATCTACCTTGGAAAATTTCTTCGACGTGTGAAAAATAAATGAACGTGTTAATAAATTCTCGAAAAAAAGACAGATGGATTGAATTTTGCTCTCCATTCAATAAAGTAACCAGTATTACATGTATTTGGTACAAAACAAAAGGTTGCTTTCGCCTCTTCCATTTCCACTGCCTGGTTAGTGGACGTTATCGATATGCTCGCTCCTCCCACGGTGCCATCTCTAATCCGTCAGCACTTGATGACCGACATCATACCCTACTTCATCCCCTCACTCAAGAAGAAACCAATGAAGCTTTGAAATCAACGAGTGACAGAAATCGTGATACTGATTTTATTCATTATTCTACGCTTGCGAACCTTCTCATGGAAGCGAAGGATTTGCACTTGTACATTTTTAACCGTTATTAGATACAACAGGACCTCACTACAACATGGACGTCGCCAGTCATAATTCCAAGTCTGAAAAGTGGAAAAGATCCCAATGTGGCCTCTAACTGCCGACCGATCGCGTCGTCGTCATATGTTGCAAAAACTCTCGAAGACTGGAATGTTGGCTTGAAAATCGTTAATTTGATGCCTCGGCGTCAACATGGATTCAGAAAATACAATGGGACTATGGACAATCTGTGTTCACTTCTGCCTTTAAAACGAAACAAACAGTTGTTGCTGCTTTTTTTTTTTTTACTCTAATGGAGCTTATGATCACGTGCACATTCTAGTTTTCTTGGAAAATTTGACTGAATCCGGTATTCCTTCAAGGATGGTTTACGATATCAGTATTCTGGTTGCTCGAAGAATAGTCTACGTCAGATTCAAAGGCAAACTGTTTGGACCAGGGCTTGCCACAGAGTGTAATCATTAACCCCTCTTGTACACTCTATACACTCATGATTTAGAATGCATGATCTCTGCTCCCACTAAAATGTTACAGTATGTGGAGATGTATGTGGAGATGTATGTGGAGTATGTTACAGTATGTCTCCATGTACACGCCTCAAGCAAAGAAAGAGAGAGATGACGGGTTTACAAATGTTGGTGCTAGATTCAGATTTTAAGGCCAAGTTACACTGTTTGACATTGCCTGAAACGATTCACATTACTTTTTTAAATATTGATATATTGTATCATCCTGCAACAAGGCGGATTGTTCGAACTACTTATTAAAAAATGGATTATCCTAGTGTGTGTGCATTGAACTGAACTCGTCTTGTGTGCAGTAATACTTTCTTAAGTCCGCCCCGATAGCTGAGTAGTGCCGGCACGGTAGCTCATCGTGTTCGGTTAGAGAGCTGGTTGGTCTCTGTAATAAAAGAACTGAGTGAAAGGATTAACAACGAACTTAAACGGATGTCATGTGACGTCCACAACGAACAAAATTCAACAAAAGTGATTTTTCCATATTTTCTTAAAATTTGTTAAATACAAAATTATTTAAAATGCTCTTGAAACATAACCAGAATAGTGAATTTCATTCACTGTTCGATTCGAATACTGACCATTTATTGTTTCCCAAAGCCAAAATACTTCATTATCTATGAAAAAAGACAATTAAAAATTTTGCAAATTGCACGTTAGTAACATTAAATTCAGTTACTGATTAACTTTGGCATGACTATTGAGACAGAAATAAATTTAAAACAAACGAAAGGCTCAATGATACTTGGCTCCAAATCTCAATATAAAGATAAATAAGTGGCAAAACCTCATCATAAGCAAAAACACTGTTATTCGTGAGCTTTTATTTTGTTTACTGCACTGTCAGCGGCTCTTGAGTAATTACAAATACAACAAATATTACGGTGAGTTCGCGTCACGGCAAGAAATAGTAGACACCATTTTTCATCACATCAAATATACACTACTGGCCATTAAAATTGCTACACCAAGAAGAAATGCAGATGACAAACGGGTATTCATTGGATAAATATATTATACTAGAACTGAAATGTGATCACATTTTCACGCAGTCTGGGTGCATAGATCCTGAGAAATCAGTACGCAGAACAAACACCTCTGGCCGTAATAACGGCCTTGATGCGCCTGGGCATTGAGTTAAACAGAGCTTGGATGGCGTGTACAGGTACAGCTGCCCATACAACTTCAACACGATACTACAGTTCATCAAGGGTAGTGACTGGTGTATTGTGACGAGCCAGCTGCTCGGCCACCATTGACCAGACGTTTTCAGTTGGTGAGAGATCTGGAGAATGTGCTGGGCAGGGCAGCCGTCGAACATTTTCTGTATCCAGAACGGACCTGCAACATCCTGGTGAAATGTAGTTTCGCAGTGATCGAATGAAGGGTAGAGTCACGGGTCGTAACACATCTGAAATGTAACGTCCACTGTTCAAAGTGCCGTCAATGCGAACAAGAGGTGACCGAGACGTGTAACCAATGGCACCCCATACCATCACGCCGGTGATACACCAGTATGGCGATGACGAATACACGCTTCCAATGTGCGTTAACCGCGATGTCTCCAAACACGGATGCGACCATCATGACGCTGTAAACAGAACCTGGATTCATCCGAAAAAATGACGTTTTGCCGTTCGTGCACCCAGGTTCGTCGTTGAGGACACCATCGCATGCGCTCCTGTCTGTGATGCACCGTCAAGGATAACCGCAGCCATGGTGTCCGAGCTGATAGTCCAGGCTGCTACAAACGTCGTCGAACTGTTCGTGCAGATGGTTGTTGTCTTGCAAACTTCCTCATTGTTGACTCAGGGATCGAGACGTGGCTGCACGATCCGTTACAGCCATGCGGATAAGATGCCTGTCATCTCGACTGCTAGTGATACGAAGCCATTGGGATCCAGCAAGGCATTCCGTATTACCCTCCTGAACCCACCGATAAACCTCAATCGCGATAGGTTACAATCTGACCTTTATCAGAGTCGGAAACCTGATGGTAGGCATTTCTCCTCCTTACACGAGGCATCACAACAACGTTTCACCAGGAAACGCCGGTCAACTGCTATTTGTGTATAAGAAATCGGTTGGAAACTTTCCTCGTGTCAGCACGTTGTAGGTGTGAATGTTCTGAAAAGCCAATCATTTGCAAATCACAGCATCTTCTTCCAGTCGGTTAAATTTCGTATCTGTAGCACGTCATCTTCGTGGTGTAGCAATTTTAATGGCCAGTAGTGTAGAATTAATAATAGGGCTGACAGACTGTGGTAACTTGAGAATATATTTTAAATACTTTACAATGTTTCTAGTTTTAATTCCAAACGTTACGGAGAAGAATGAAATGACTGGTAAAGAAGGAACATTAAATAGGTGACGACTGGCTTTGGAGCGATTAAAACGATAATGGGTATAAAAATAAATTTAGAGTTATTGCAATACACATTAGGCTTCAAACTTAAATGTAAATAATTCTGTACATGTGCGAGCTTGCTTTACAAATCACTTCATCACTTAACTCCCTGGATATTGCTGGAGGTTGAAGTCGTCGTTGGATTCTGAAAAGTAGTGTCGACAATGGCTGATGAATACTAGTAATCGTCGATCTTATGGTGAAACTGATGATTCCAGGTTCATCATTCACTCATTTTAGATGATGTTCCAACCCATATCTTCTTCTATGAACGGAACCCTGATGTTGATTTCGCTATCAGGATGTGCACAGCGTAAGCAATTGATGACTCAGTATAAACTGCCGTCCACTATCACCTTCAGCAGTCAGCTCGACATCGTAATTGTTATCTGTCTATACCTTTTGTTAATTAACCCCGTCGCATTTTTCTGTCTATATGTGAAGGCTAATGTCAGGAACTGCTGTAAGGATTTTGATATGATTTTCACTGGTGGTTAGGCTGATTCACAAGTAAGGTTTGAGGCACTTCTGTGACCAGAAACATCCCCAGACCCATTTGCGATAAGGCATGTGTTGGGCAAGTGCAGACGTAAAAACTCCATCCCAGTGCAGTATCCAGGATGTCCTCAACTCTCTATTCTCTTTTCGAACTTTAAAAAGTACTAAATTTTTATTAAAATGTTGTTAATTAATCAAATTTTTACCCAATTGTTGCGTGTGTACTGGAAATTATAAGTATTTACCCTATAAAAGGACAAAGCAGAGAACGAGAGAATCAGTAAAAATTATTTTGCACTTACTTATTTCTAGTCGTTTGTTATAAGTTTTTCTTTCTTTTGGCAGACTCGCCGTAGGTTAATAATTACTTCATGGTAAAGCTCCAACGTGGAATCCTTCTGTTTATCCATACATCAAATCAGTAATACAACAAAACAGGAACACATTTTCTCTTCAAATTTATTTTATTCCGTATTTTCAGTTTTCGTATATTAACAGGCTTCTTGAGATTAACTGCTAACTCTCAACTGTTGCATCTCATAAGAACTGCTTCTCCAACTACCTCAGCACTGCCTCCCACCAAAACTTAATACATGCTCCAAACGAACAAGAGCAGAGATACATCCATTTCAGTAGAAAGAGCATGAAGGTAAAAACGGAATGTAGTTGTTATTGCGTCTCAAACTTGAGGCCGATGTCCACCATCTTATGTAGCCCAAAACAATAGGTTCACCACAAAAATACCTCTATGGTTCACCGCAGTGATACTTTCCCATGATGTTGCTCTGACACTCCTGTGACCAGTTTCAACAATTGTTGATATCTATTGGCTTTTTCAGTCTTATACCAAATAGCATCTGGTGCTTTGCTTGTGTGGAGACGTAGATGCTTCCTCAAAAATACCAGCTTGTGAACTGAACTAATCGATCCGATATAATCTAAAGTTTAAAGATCACCTTTCATTGTAAGTGGAGCCGTTGAAGCAAAATTTTCTTTTGTATACATGCATTATGGTTGTGGTGTTTAATTTTATTTATTCCTGTGTTGTTTACTGCCTTCCAAACCCAAAACGGTCCGACATCCGAGCCAAAATGTATCAACCGTCTTGTCCAAGCACAACACACCCCTAAGAGACTGTTCTTACTCTTGGTGCAGCTTCTCATGCCATAAATTTCTCCAGCCGATAATTATTCGTTGTTTACATTTCCTCCCTCCTTAAAAAAGATTCTGGCTAGAACAGGTGTATGTGTGTGTGAGAGTGTGAGAATGTGAGAGTGCGACAGTGTGTGTGAGAGTGTGTGTGTGAGTGTGAGTGTGTGTGAGATTGTGTGAGAATGTGTGTGAGTGTGTGTGAGAATGTGTGTGTGAGAGTTTGTGTGTGAGTGTGTGTGTGTGTGAGAGAGAGAGGTGTGTGAGAGAGTGTGTGAGTGTGTGTTTGTGTGTGAGTGAGTGTGAGTGTGTGAGTGTGTGTGTGTGTGTGTGTGTGTGTGTGAGACAGACAGACAGAGAGAATGTGTGTGTGTTTGTGTGTGTGTGTGTGTGTGTGTGTGTGTGCATGTGCATGAATGTGTGTGTGTGTGAGTGGGCGAGTGTGAAGAAAGCTTTGGCCGAAATTACATGAACACTCTTTTCATCATGCTTGCCTCCTGCTTGGCGTGTGAGTAGCATTCTTTCCACTTCAAAGTATAGTTATTTCCTCATAAAGAGTGTTGTAAATTATCCACTGCACTACAACAGGAAGAATGGTGTACATAATTACAGTTCTAGAAGAAAAAATTGTATTCCATATGCCACATTAAAGTTGTCTGTAGCACAAGTAATCGTTATCAATGCAGCAAATAATCGTTATCAATGCAGCAAATAAAAGTTTTGATAACGTTTCCAACCAAAAGTTTTGATCATTTACACAGTGATATAAAATGCCTGACAGACAGTAAAGCAAAATCTAAAAGCATTTCTTTTTGACAACTCCTCCTACTCAGCAGAAGACTATCTATTTTTGTAATGCGCAAATGGTGATAGGCAGGAATTAAAAATTTAAAAAAATAATTAAAAATCAAAAATCTAATAACTGATCAGTTAAAAAGGCATATTAAAACATATTGAAAATAAAATGATTAGTTCCTCAACATTACGATTTGCCATGCAAATGATACATGGAACATGAAATTGATATTTCACAAATAACGGTGTATGAAATTCAAATGTGAACTGGGGCAGGGGATCAAAATAAACGTAGGAGTGCAGTTATGATATGTTTCGCAATTCCTGAAATACTGACAAAGTTATCGACGAGAAGTATTCCAGGTAAATAAGCTACTGTTGGAAAGGTAGGCGTATATGTTACACATTAATAAAATATGGCTTACATCCATGTTTAAGCAAAATATCCATTTACGGTGTCTAAGTGTTGAGACCATTCCCTTAAACACATTTACCGTATTGCACAATACTGTAACGTGCTTAAAAATAATATCGTTTTTTATCCTGTATATTGCTATTATTGGTCACACACTGAATGAAGCATCATAGGTAAGATTTCATAATGAGGAGATGTGAAACTACAGTGAAATTAATCCACCGACAATCTAATTAATAGGAACTCTATTCTGTATGGAGTTCTATACAGTTCTGTTTCTTTGATATTTTAATACTCGTTCACTTTGTTGACATGCACCAGGTACGATAGCATATCTTGATTCTATCCCTACTACATACATTTATGGGCTAGCAAAGAACATGTAGGTAAATGTTTCGCAAACGTGAATATTGAAAATGCTGTGTATACGATCTGAAAGCTGAAAATGTAAAGGAAAAGAAGGAATACACTGAAGCAAACAAACATTGATTCGGATTTCCAGCTTCATTTGCTATCGATACAGACACAGCAAAAGTGGAATTATATGGGTTACGAAAGCATGCTTGTTACATAGCCTCCTCCTCTTCTTGGTTATTCGAAATATATCAATAACAAAAAATTACATTAACGAGGTCACATGTATCATATTACTAGAGCAAATACGCATTCTAGGAGAGAAAAACATTCGAAATTTCCTTCCTGACACTATATTATTCATGTAAGAACTATAATTTTTAGTATTTAAAACAGTTGTTTGCACACGACAAAGATAATGAACAAGAGGCAATCGTAAACAGCAGTCTGCTAATTCTTTGGGCTGGCAGGCTACGCCCACTCTGGCTTCGAAACAACGTACAGCGTAATTCTATAGCTCCATTTCCCTTCTTTTTTTACCTTCATGACCATCTCCCCTCCTTTTTTTACCTCTGTGATAAAGATATGTTTACCTGATCGATATAATCAATATCCTTGACCAAACAATTATAATTCGATAAATATTTCTTTAAAGTAGTCGTCTGCTGATTTCGTCTTTCTATACAGTTATGGTTACAATATGTATGATTACTGGGCTGGAGCATAAGTTCGTAACGTTTTTCCATAAGTTTAATAAACACATCAGATACACATGACAGATATTTTATTCATTATATTTCTCCTTCAGAGTTTAGAACAATCTGGTGGTGGGGTAGCTTTCGATTCTACGGCTATAGAAATTATGTGGTTGTTTTAGCGAAGAACTCGTCGAGTCATGTGCGGATGAGATTGCATTTCCATTCGGAAATGAAGTTCCTTGAAGGTTGTTCGACGGAGAGCGGAAAAGGTGAAAAACTGACTGCAGAAAATTAGGTAAATAAGGTGGGTAAGGAATAACTTCCAAACCCAGCTCCTGGATAGAGATTTTTGGCAGTCTAGCAGGATGCGGGCGGGCGTTATCGTCGAGTAATGTAACTTCACGTAGTCATCCTGGTCGTTGTTCTCCGATTGCATCTACAAGACGCCAAAGTTGCCGACAATAAATGTCCGTAGTGACGACTACATACCGGGGAAGCAATTCGTAGTACCCACATCGCCGATGTTATACGGGCAGTTCTTGCTTTGTTGGGCTCACCCATTCATTTCTTTTCCTTACATTAGCATGTTGTTGTTGAGGTCTGCAGTCCAGAGACTGGTTTGATGCAGCCCTCCATGCTACTCTACCCTGTGCAAGCCTCTTCATCTCCGAACAACTACTGCAACCTACATCCCTGTGAATCTGCTTACCGTATTCATCTCTTTGTCTCCCTCTACGATTTTTTATTAGGTACCTTCTCATTAGTTACGTGATCTACCCATCTAATCTTCAGCATTCTTCTGTAGCACCACATTTCGAAAGCTTTTATTGTCTTCTTGTCTAAATTATTTATCGTTCATGTTTCACTTCCACACATGGCTACACTCCATACAAATACTTTCTGAAAAGAATTCCTGACACTTCTATCTGTAATTGATGTTAACAAATTTCTCTTCTTCAGAAACGCTTTCCTTGCCACTGCCAGGGCTACATTTTATATCCTCTCTACTTCGACCATCATCAGTTATTTTGCTTCCGAAATAGCAAAACTCATCTACTACTTTAAGTGTCTCATATCCTAATTTAATTCCCTCAGCATCATATGACTTAACTCGACTACATTCCATTATCCCCGTTTTGCTTTTGTTGATGTTCATCTTATCTCCTCCTTTCAAGACATTGTCCATTCCGTTTAACTGCCTTCCAGCTCCTTTACTGTCTCTAAGAGTGTTACAGCGTCATCGGCAAACCTTAAAGTTTTTATTTCCTACTCCAAATTTTTCTTTTGTTTCCTTTGCTGCTTGCTCAATATACAGATTGAATAACATCCGGGGTAGGCTACAACCCTGTCTCACTCCCTTCTCAAACACTGCTTCCCTTTCGTGCACCTCTACTCTTTAACTGCCATCTGGTTTCTGTACAAACTGTAAATAGCCTTCCACTCCCTGTATTTTACCCCTGCCACCTTCAATATCTGAAAGAGAGTATTCCAGTCAACATTGTTGAAAGCTTTCTCTAAGACTATAAATGCTAGAAATCTATCTTCTAAGATAAATCATAGGGTCAGTATTACTTCACGTGTTCCAACATGTCAACTGAATCGAAACTGATCATCGCCGAAGTCTGTTTCTAGAAGTTTTTCCATTCGTCTGTAAAGAATTCGAATTAGTTTTTTGCAACCATGACGTATTAAACTGACAGTTCGGTATTTTTCACACCTGTCAATACTTGCTTTTTTCGTGATTAGAATTATTATATTCTTCTTGAACTCTAATAGTATTCGCTTGTTTCATACACCTTGCTCACCAGATAGTAGAGTTCTGTCAGGGCTGGCTCTCCCAAGGCTATCAGTAATTCTAATGCAATGTTGTTTACTCCAGGGACGTTGTTTCGACTTAGGTCTTTCAGTGCTCTCTCAAACTCTTCATGCAGCGTCATATCTCTCATTTCATCTTCATCCACTGTCCTCTTCCATTTCCATAATATTTCCCTCAAGTACACGCCCTTGTATAGACCCTTTATTTAAATCTTCCACCTTTCTGACTTCCCTTGTTTGATTAGAACTGGTTTTCCATCTGAGCTCTTGATATTCATTCAAGTGGATCTTTTTTCTCCAAAGGTCTTTTAAATTATCCTGTTGGCGGTATCTATCTTACTCCTAGTGATACATGACTCTACATCCTTACATTTGTCTTCTAGCCATCCCTGCTTAGCCACTTTGCACTTCCTGTCGACCTCATTTCTGAGAAGTTTCTATTCGTTTTTGCCTGCTTCGTTTCCTGCATTTTTATATTCTCTCCTTTCATCAATTAAATTCAAAATCTCTTTTGTTACCCAAGGATTTCTACCAACCTTCTTCTTTTTACCTACTTTATCCTCTGCTTCCTTCACTGTTTTATCTCTCAAAGCTAACCATTCTTCTTCTACGGTATTTCTTTCACCAGTTCTTGTCAATCTTTTGCTAATGTTCTGTCTGAGACTCTATACAACCTCTGGTTATTTCAGTTTATTCCGGTCCCATCTTCTTAAATTCCCACCTTTTTTCATAACCATCAGATTGTGGTCAGAGTCCACATCGACCCCTGGAAATGTCTTACAATTTGAAACCTGGTTCCTAAAACTCTGTCTTACCATTATATAACCTATCTGAAACCTTCCAGTTCCTTCCATGTATACAGCCTTCTTTCATGATTCTTGAACCAAGTCTTAGCTATGATTAAGTTATGCTCTATGCAGAATTCTACAAGGCGGCTTCCTCTTTCATTCCTTACCCTCATTCCACATTCACCAACTACTTTTCCTTCTCTTCCTTTTCCAGTCAGCCATGACTATTAAATTTTCGCCTCGCTTCACCATCTGAATAATTTCTTTGATCGCATCATACATTTCTTCAGACTCTTCGTCATCTGCGGCGCTAGTCGGCATATAAACTTGTAACTCTGTAGTAAGCATGGGCTTCCAGTCTATCTTGGCTACAATAATGCGTTCACTGACCTGTTCACAGCAGCTTACACACTATCCTGTTTTTTTTTTTTATTCGTTATTAAATCCAATCCTGCCACCGAACGTCACTAATTCCCACTATACCTAGCTTTAACCTATCCAGCCGGCCCTAGGCGCTACCGTCTGGAACGGCGCGACCGCTACGGTCGCAGATTCGAATCCTCGTGCTTGCATATGTGTGATGTCCTTAGGTTAGTTAGGTATACGTAGTTCAAAGTTCTAGAGGACTTATGATCTCAGAAGTTACGTCCCTTAGTGCTCAGAGCCCTTTGAACCATTTTAAGCTATCCATTTCCCTTCTTAAATTTTCTAAACTACCTGCCCGATTAAGGGATCTGACATTCCACGCTCCGATCCATAGAACGCCAGTTTTCTCTTTCCTGATAATGACGTCCTCCTGAGTAGTCCGCACCTGGAGATCCTATTGGGGGCTATTTTACCCGAGAGGACGCCATCCTCAATTAACCACACAAAAATGGATGCATTCCATCGGGAAAAATGACGGCTGTAGTTTCCCTGTCGTTTCAGCGGTTCGCAATACCAGTTAGTGTTACAAGGCCAGATCAGTCAATCATCCAGACTGTTGCCCCTGCAACTACTGAAAAGGCTGCGGACTCTCTTCAGGAACCACACTTTTGTCTGGTCTCTCAACAGATACCCCCTTTTACGGTGGCGCCTGCGGTACGGCTATCTGTATCGGTGAGGCATGCACGCCTCCCCACCAACGGCAAAGTTCGTGGTTCATGGGAGGAGGTACGTTAGCATAAAGATGCAATTTCTCGTCATCAGTAACGGTGCAGGAGACAAATGGTCAGTGTTGTTCATGAGACAATTGATGATGGTTGGTTCTGTTGGGTTGTTTGGGGGAAGAGACCAAACAGCGAGGTTATCGGTCTCGTCGGATTAGGGAAGGACGGGGAAGGAAGTCGGCCGTGCCCTTTCAAAGGAACCATCCCGGCATTTACCTGGAGCGGTTTAGGGAAATCACGGAAAACCTAAATCAGGATGGCCGGACGCGGGATTGAACTTTCGTCCTCCCGAATGCGAGTCCAGTGTGCTAACCACTGCGCCACCCCGCTCGGTAATTGATGATGAGCAACTAGAGATGCACATATGACTACCCAGTGATTTTTTGTGATTTTGACTTCGAGCATGCGGTACCCATACACCTGATATTTGAATCTTCCCCACTGCATGCAAACGTCGCTCGATGGTGGAACGGTCACAGATCGTCGCATTTGCCATTGTTTTAGAGGACACTGATATGGATAACTGTGGATTACTGTGTTTAAACGATTTTTATCAAACCCCAAAAGTCTTCCTGATCGTGAAGTGTCACTAATGTCAAAACGATCCTCCACAAGACGAAAAACCCATTGTATTGCCGTGCTCTGTCCAATGGCATTATCCCCGAACAAGGCACGAATGTTTCTGCCTGCCTCCGTTGCTGTCGCCCCTTTATTGAACTCAGATGACTATGTTGGAAACCTTCCGATTTCTCCACTTGGCATTTCATTTTCTGGCATCCATATTTCCACACAATAACTCAAAGTGACGAAATGATAATATATAAACTCCAATATCAACAGTAAACTACAAATAAAAAAATGTCAATCGATAAACAAACCGAAAGGTACCGGAATACCAAGATGCACCATCCTAACACCCTAATATACCCGTGCAGTGTCAGACACCTTGTCAGCAGTACGTGGCCGGCCTGGTGTTCCAGCCTGAACACGGTGCGGCTGTGGCTGCCGCAGATCTTCACGACGATGGAGGAGTTCTACGAGGCGCAGCGGTTGCTGGGGCTGGAGGGGCAGGACGCCTACATGTGCGAGGCGCTCACCTTCCGCGAGCGCAACGCCACGCTGGCCGCGGCCGTCGCCTCTGCGGCCTTCGACACCGCCAGCGGCAACGGCACTGCAGGGGCCGTCGCCTGCGTGCCCGTGAGTACCGCCGCGCTTCTCACGCTGCTAACGAGGCAACCACCACTCTGCTACTGATTTCGAGGGACACAAGGCTACGTTGTAATAATAATAACAATAATAATAATAATAATAATAGCCGGCTCCTGTGCCCGAGCGGTTCTATGCTCCTCAGTCTGGAACCGCGCGACCGCTACGGTCGCAGGTTCGAATCCTGCCTCGGCCATGGATGTCCTTAGGTTAGTTAGGTTTAAGTAGTTCTACTTTCTAGGGGACTGATGACCTTAGATGATAAATCCCATAGTGCTCAGAGCCATTTGATTTTGAATAATAACAATAATTTGTATAAATAAAAATGCAATTGTGCGCTTCTTCAGAATCTCAAATTTCCGAATGTTCTTCATGCTTTGCTTTGAAATTGTGACACAAAGATTTGCCTTCCTATACTCAACTGTTTTTATGTACCTATTGGAACGTCATCTTTTATATGCGCTAACGGAAAAAAAATCGCAACACCAAAAAGCAATGAAGAGTACTAAAATTTAGGAAATACAATTGTCTAGCTAACATGTCTAAGTGATAAACATTGCAAGGTTAATCTAAGCTCGACGTAACCCCTGCTATTGTGAAATGCTGGTGCGTTAAGAACTGGTTTAATGAGAAACTACCTATTGGCTTCTGTCTCGGGTTCTTCGGCCGACGTTCATCTAATGATTTCTCTGAGGTTTCGCCAGCACGAGTGGCTGGCATTGTCAAAGCTTCACCCTCCATTCCCGGTGGTGAACTGGAGCCGAGCTCGCGGCTGCAGTCTATGTGTACCTGGCGCGCCAACGTCCAAGGGCTTCTCTGCAGTCATTTCCGGTGCGGTGCTCCTGTTGCTACCTGCGACGGTCGTTCGCTGCAGTACGGGAAGCCAGGATCCGTTTACCTTAAGCCTTTCCTCTTTCTTGTTGAAACTGTTCGCGTGTTTTTGTATTTCTACAGCTTCTCTGAACAAGCGCGTGTGATAGTGCTTCTCTACAGCCAGAACTTCCGTGTCGGCGAATTTTATTACGTGGTCGGTCTCATTCAGTGCGTGCTCTGCCGCAGCCGATTTCTTCACCTGCCCCAACCTGCAATGTCGCTTATGATCTTTGATCCTGGTGTTAACTGATGGTCCAGTCATTCCTTCATAAATTCTTCAGCATGTGCATGCTATTTGGTATATTACCGACATTGAAAGTGGGTCTCTTTTCTCCTTCGCCGTTCTAAGACACTCTTTGATCTTCCTTGTCGGTTTGAAAACCAATGTGCTCCAAAGTGTCACTGAGTGGCACTTTCGTAAATAACGAAACAACATCAAAGCTGACCAGGATGTCGTTTGGTGCAAGTTTCAGTTTCCTCTGCTTCTCAATGAAATGTCCTGGGGAAGACCGACACATGCAGTAAGGACACAGTGTAGAAACCTCAGAAATCTCACAGGTTCACAAGTCCGCACTCCAAAGTGTTTATCTCACCCGACCACATGCACAGCGCTTCACACTCGCAGTGTCTCTCGCCACCATGCGTCCCTTGCTCCGTACTGTCCCAGACTCCCCTGTGTCCTCTCCCGAACTCTTCTGGCACTTCCACCCAGTCTCCCCATTCACGAGCGCTGTGATTGACGAGAGCACTCCCTCCATGGCTCCAAGCCAACGTATCCACACAAACGTAATGAAACACATTCGAAATACTGGATTTACATTTAAATAACTTGAAATTAAATAAATATTCCTACGGCTGGACCATAAATACGCTCTAACACACATTAATAAATACATAAACAAATTAAGTAAACATATATCAAAGGAATATCTAAAGAAGGTAAGCCCGTGGCCTAGTGTCTCTGTGCTTTCTAAAACTCAGTAAACATTTAACCAATTTCTTCATGAATAGTATATATCGGATATAATCAAAGACATAGATGAATAAATATATTTATAACCATGTTGCTACATGCACTATTAAAGTTACATGCCTGTAATTCATACCAATTTAGGTTTACGCTAATAGCTTGCTGAACACACATTGATCGACGAAATCGGATGAAGCGTTTAGAATTTGGAAATTCGTTGCTGTGTGTTACTTGCATAACTTATCATCAGCTACTAAACTTTAAACTAATAAAGATATTTAAAAATCTGATAACGTCATCATAATCGTTGTGCAAATAATGGTAATGTGCATGTTTCTTTTTGAGGTATCATAGTTCCTCTGGCTACTAGTAATTTCTATATGAACTATGAAATGTCTGCCATTAAGGTTTCACAAAGTGCGCCATCTTTGGTACTCCCAGCGTGTCTCCTTCATCGACACAGCGTCATCACAGTATTCTACCCCTCAAGCTCAACATATCGTACCTCGTGGTTGCTGCCTGGCTTTAGCCCACCGATGGGCCCCCGCGCAGCCATGCCAACTCTGAACTTAGAATATTTCCAGGGCGCTACAACTCGCCTGTTACCCCACAACCTCCATTGTTGTTGTTGTTGTTGTGGTCTTCAGTTCTGAGACTGGTTTGATTCAGCTCTCCATGCTAATCCATCCTATGCAAGCTCCTTCATCTCCCAGTACCTACTGCACCCTACATCCTTCTGAATCTGCTTAGTGTATTCATCACTTGGTCTCCCTCTACGATTTTTACTCTCCACGCTGCCCTCCAATGCTAAATTTGTGATCCATTGATGCCTCAGGACATGTCGTACCAACCGATCCCTTCTTCTAGTCAAGTTGTGCCACAAACTTCTCTTCTCCCCAATCCTGTTCAATACCTCCTCATTAGTTACGTGATCTACCCACCTAATCTTCAGCATTCTTTTGTAGCACCACATTTCAGAAGCTTCTATTCTCTTCTTGTCCAAACTATTCATTGTTCATGTTTCACTTCCATATATTGCTACACTCCATACAAATACTTTCAGAAACGACTACCTGACGCTTAAATCGATACCTGATGTTAACAAATTTCTCTTCTTCAGAAACGCTTCCTTGCCATTGCCAGTCTACATTTTATATCCACTTTACTTCGCCCATCATCAGTTATTTTGCTCCCCAAATAGCAAAACTCGTTTACTACTGTAAGTGTCTAATTTCCTAATCTAATTCCCTCAGCATCACCCGACTTAATTCGACTACATTCCATTATCCTCGTTTTGCTTTTGTTGATGTTCATCTTATATCCTCCTTTCAAGACACTGTCCATTCCGTTCAACTGCTCTTCCAAGTCCTTTGCTGACTCTGACAGAATTACAATGTCATCGGCAAACCTCAAAGCTTTTATTTCTTCTCCATGGATTTTAATACCTACTCCGAATTTTTCTTTTGTTTCCTTTACTGCTTGCTCAATATACAGATTGAATAACATCGGGGAGAGGCTAGAACCGTAGGTTTGCCTTTCCTTAATCTATTTTCTAAGATAAGTCGTAGGGTCAGCACTGCCTCACGTGTTCCAACATTTCTGCGGAATCTAAACTGATCTTCCCCGAGGTCGGCTTCTACCAGTTTTTCCAAACGTCTGTAAATCATTCGCGTTTGTATTTTGCAGCTGTGACTTATTAAACTCAGAGTTCGGTAATTTTCACATCTGTCAACACCTGCTTTCTTAGGGATTGGTATTATTATATTCTTATTGAAGTCTGAGGGTATTTCGCCTGTCTCGTACATCTTGCTCACCAGATGGTAGAGTTTTGTCAGGACTGGCTCTCCCAAGGCCGTCAGTAGTTCTAATGGAATGTTGTCTACTCCCGGGGCCTTGTTTCGACTCAGGTCTTTCAGTGCTCTGTCAAAGTCTTCTCGCAGTATCGTGTCTCCCATTTCATCTTCATCTACATCCTCTTCCATTTCCATAATATTGTCCTCAAGTACATCGCCCTTGTATACAGCCTCTATATACTGCTTTCACCTTCCTACTTTCCCCTATTTGCTTAGAACTGGGTTCCCATCTGAGCTCTTGATATTCATGCAAGTGGCTCTCTTTTCTCCAAAGGTCTCTCTAATTTTCCTGTAGACGGTATCTATCTTACCCCTAGTGAGTAAGCCTCTACATCCTTACATTTGTCGTCTAGCCATGCCTGCTTAGCCATTTTGAACTTACTGTCGATCTCATTTTTGAGACATTTGTACTCCTTTTTGCCTGCTTCATCTATTGCATTTATATATATATATATATATATATATATATATATATATATATATAACCTCATCAGATATTTTCTCCTTTCATCAATTAAATTCAATATTTCTTCTGTTAGCCAAGAATTTCTACTTGCCCTCGTCTTTTTACCTACTTGATCCTCTGCTGCCTTCACTACTTTATCCCTCAGAGGTACCCATTCGTCTTCTACTGTATTTGTTTTCCCCATCCCTGTCAATTGTTCCCTTATACTTTCCCTGAAACTCTGTACTACCTCTGGTTTAGCCCGTTTATCCAGGTCGCATTACCTTAAATTCCCACCTTCTTGCAATTTCTTCAGTTTTAATCTACAGTTCATAACCATTAGATTGCGGCCAGAGTCCACATCTGCCCCTGGAAATGTCCTACAATTTAAGACTTGGTTCCTAAATCTCTGTCTTACCATTATATAATCTATCTGATACCTTTTAGTATAAAGCTGCATGCCCCCGGGAAAAATTACGGCTGTAGTTTCCCCTTGCTTTCAGCCGTTCGCAGTACCACAACAGCAAGGCCGTTTTGGTTAATGTTATAAGGCCAGATCAGTCAATCATCCAGACTGCTGCCTCTGCAACTACTGAAAAGGCTGCTGCCCCTCTTCAGGTACCACATGTTTGTCTGGTCACTCAACAGATACCCCTCTGTTGTGGTCGCACCTGCGGTACGGCTATCAGTATCGTTGAGGCACGCAAGCCTCTCCACCAACGGCAAGGTCCGTGGTTCACGGGGAGAGGACAACCTCCATGCTGCCCTCCAATTATCTCCAGTTTGACAGCACTGAAGTCAGAAATGGTGGTGGTTTGACACAGATGCTATAGGGCGTCTGTCTCGGAACTAATCTTAAAGTAACCGATGTGTAATAGATAATTGGGTGACGGTAGTGTCAAGTGCCGCTCAAATTGCTGCTGCAGATGTAGTATGACGCCAGAGCTATATACCGAACATGAACCAAACATGATGGTTTTCGCTTTTGGTAGTGCCACGTGGTCGTCTGGAGCCTGGTCTCCTTGGGACCGTACATTCTCTACATCTACATCTACATTTACATTCCACAAGCCACCCAACGGTGTGTGGCGGAGGGCACTTTACGTGCCACTGTCATTACCTCCCTTTCCGATTCCAGTCGCGTATGGTTCGAGGGAAGAACGACTGTCTGAAAGCCTCCGTGCCCGCGCTGATCTCTCTAATTTTACATTCGTGATCTCCTCGGGAGGTGTAAGTAGGGGGAAGCAATATATTCGATACCTCATCCAGAAACGCACAGAGTGTAGCCTCATCAGTGTAATGCTACTTGCAATAGTTGTTTCCTAATAAAAAAATTAAATTGATTTCACACTTTTACTTCTCGTGATCATCGCTGCCAGCAGTCATGTACGGTGGCTGCATTTCTGTCACGTCTTTCCGCAGTATCGCAAATGGAATATCTAGCTTCTCTTAAACCTATTACATGACCTCGTTGAAACTCCGGGAGGTGTTCATAATGGCGTCTTTGTCGCATTAAAGACAACTAACATTCACGACAGTTACAGCGTGCGTTTAAAGCAAACCTGATTTGCATTCTGATAGTGGCGCTACCAGCACCACCTTTATGTGACTGGCGTGAAGTTTAAGTTGATATCTTTCAGATGTAAAAACACCCCTATCAACATCCCTTTACGGCACACAAATTCTTGGTGTTGTGATTTTTTTTGTCAGTGTATGTAATATGTATGTAATAAAAGGGAAAACGTTATAAAATGTAAATGCTGCTTTGTTCAATATCGTTAATATCCGTAAGTTCTTGACTGAATGCTCCGAAATTGCACGTTACTGTAATAAACGATTAGTCATGTGTAGACTATGTGCTTCTTAATATACAAAATATAAATATAGTTTATTCATGGCGTATACAATTATGATTAGAATAATGGTACGGAATCTGAATTTGGAATAACAATAAACAAGGCTCAAGTCAGAGAGAGGGATGAAGAGATGGAAAAAGATGTAGGAGAAAGTGAACATAGAAAACGTGAAGGAGGAGATGGACAGAGAGTTCGGGTAGCAGCAGATGTAGAGAGAGGTAAGGAGGAGAAGATGCACAGAGAAAGGGGAGAGGAGGTGATGGATAGATGCGGGGAAGAAAGAGGAGATGGACAAGCGATGGGGTAGGGGGAGAGACACAGACAGGGGAGAGAAGTTCCTGTACATGTTAGAAACGTGTACTTTTTCTTTTCTTTCTTTCCCATTAGTAATAATAATAACAATAATAATAATAATAACAGTACTATGACAAGTAAAAGTGTGAAATCAACTTCACTTTTTTTATTAGGAAACAACTATTGCAAGTAGCATTACACTGATGAGTCTAGTCTCTGTGCCCACCTGTTTAATGACGTATTGGTTCACCTTTTGGTGCAATAAAGCAGAGATTCTGCGTGGAATGATTTCAGCAAGTGCTTGGTAGGTTTCTGAAGGTATGTGGCGGCAGATATCTCTCCACAGGTCACGCAGATATCCTAAATTATGGGCCGTGCTTTGTGCGCCCCGTGCTGGCCCCCGATAACGTCCAGATCAGGTGAATTTGGTAGCCAAGACACTGACGTAAGTTCACGATCAGATTGTTGCATTATGTCCTTATGATATGGTTGTTCAGCTGAAAGATGCCATCGCCTTCGGGAAAGACAAGCACGGAGGGAAGCTGATGGACCGCAGTATTGTTTATGTAGCCCACAGTTATCATGGAGCCTTCCACTACTACCACAGCTTCCATGGAAATCCAGATGAATGTATCCCATAGCGTAACACTGGCCTGTGATCATTGCGTCGGGCACGTTTGAGCAGCTGTCCGCCTGAACGGCAAGGTATCCGGTCACGATCACCGGCCCGGTGAAGTAAGAACGTGATCCATCCGACGAGGGTACACTTTCCCTTTGATCCATGGGCCAGTCGCGGCGATCCAGTCCCCACTGCAATAGTAATGGACGATATCGTTGTGCCAACAGGGGCTCGTCCCCTGAGGAACCACTCGCTTAACAGTGTGCTCCGAAACAGTAGTTGTTCTTGAGCCAGCATTGTACTCTGCCACAGATCGCTGTCCATCCTGTTTTACAGCGCTGACAAGTCTCCGACATCCGCGTTCGTTGATGTGGCGTAGATGTCGAACACTTTGTCGCCTACTCTTGTGTCCTCTGTTCTTCAACCACTTTCCATGGATGTACTTTGAAAGCGCACCTGTCTGATGTGAACACGGGTCAAGTGGCATAATAGAACCAATCAGAACACTTTTTGAGATGTAGGAAAGTGCCATGAAAGATGCCTACATTCCAGGATGGTGCATGACAGTGGATGAACAATTAGTTATATCTTGACGTTGCTGTCCACTTTGACAATACGTGCCATAAAAACCTGGTACATATGCAATTTTTCACACTGCACAAAGCTACTGGTAGAAGATGAGAGTGTATTTGGGGAAGGAGGA
This sequence comes from Schistocerca gregaria, assembly GCF_023897955.1. Lineage (NCBI taxonomy): Eukaryota > Metazoa > Arthropoda > Insecta > Orthoptera > Acrididae > Schistocerca > Schistocerca gregaria. The sequence goes on along the minus strand of NC_064923.1, from coordinate 214,387,595 downwards.
AGAAACCAGAGCTGCGCGACTTGGAGAGAATGTTGTTAAAACTCTAGTGATTGAACTTGAAAAGTCTGGACATAATATCACCCATGACAATTTTTTTTACATCTCTGGATTTAGCTCATTATTTGTTGTAACGAGGACTGACCACGCGAGGAAACAAATGTTAACTACCTGCCGATTTTATTACATCTAAAGGACGTCAAATATACCCAATATTATTTGGTTTTAAATCGCTTCAGGCAAATGCCGGGATGGTTCCTTTGAAAGGGCACGGCCGATTTCCTTCCCAATCCTTCCCTTACCCGAGCTTGCGCTCCGTCTCTAATGACCTCGTTGTCGACGGGACGTTAAACACTAACCACCACCACCATTATTTGGTTTTCAACCAGCTGGGGTGATAGCCTTTTATGTTGCTCGGAAGAACAATACTGACAAGATGCCCGTTGGCTTGCGTCTCGGGTTCTTCGGCCGACTTTTGTTTGATAATTTTTCTGACTTTCCGCTAGAACGAGCGCCTGGCGTTGACGAAGCTCCATGCTAAATTGCTGGAGGTAGACTGGAGTTGAGCTCGCGGCGGCAGATTGTATGAAGCTGGGGCGCTAACGTCCAAGGGCTTTTCCGTGGTCATTTCCACTGCGGGTCCCCTCTTGCTATCTGCAACGGCCGTTCGCTGCTGTCATGTTTGCGTATTTCTATAGCTTCTCTGAACAAGGAGGTGCGATAGCTCTTCCCTACAGCGAGATCTTCCCTGTCGGCGAATTTCACTGTGTGTTCGGTCTTGCACAGCGCGTGCTCCGCCACGGCCGATTTCTCCAAATGCACCAATCTGCAATGCCGCTTATGTTCGTTGTTCTGGTGCTGATTGATCGTCCAGCCATTCCAACATTGAATTTTCCCCATGCAACACCTGGAAAGTGTCCTGAGGAGCAACAGGTATTACACTAGTCACATATGAAGTGCCACAGAATCAAACACTCGGTGAAGTGACACATCGGAAAAAAGAGAAATGGTGGGCACAGTATTTCTGCCTTTCATTCCCAGAGTGACGTACAGAATCGACCGTATATTGCGCAAACACGGCATATAGACTATTTACAAACCGATGAAGAATATCAAAGACTGTCTCTGATCGGAAAAGGAGAAAAGCGACCACTTGCGATGTCGGGGATACGCCGCATACTACGTATACGCGGGATAGTCTATGTCGGAATGACTGGACGATCAGTCCACACCAGGACCACCGAACATTGATGGCATAGCAGGTTTGAGTAGATGGAAAAATTGACTGTGGCGGAGCACCCGCTGTGTACACCGACCTCACAGTAGAATTCACCGAAGCTGAAGTTCTCGCTGTAGAGAAGAGCTATCGCATCTGCTTGTTCAGAGAAGCTACAGAAATACACAAACATGACAGCAGCTAATGATCGTTGCAGGTAGGAAGAGGGAAACAACAGTTCGATTACAGTCCACCGTCAGAATTTCAACAACGGCAGCCACTCGTTCTGGTGAAACGTCAACAAAATCATCAAACAAACGTCGGCGGAAGGGCCCGAGACAGAAACCTAAGGTCAGTTTGTCAACAGTTGGCCACGAAAGCCTTAACAATTTTGTAAGAACAAAGTTGTTACTGACGCTTAGCTCTTTCCATGTGTAACCAACGCTATAATGAGGGTGTTACAAGTGCATCAGACCTGTGTGCTTGGAACATTCTGCTATTGTCTGTGGAGCCTGCGGAAATTTCCAGTAAGAATTGCATTATAAAAGCGCTTCGTGTAGAATTAGAATAAACTATATATCCTCAAAAAACTACCAGTTAAAATAAAATTTCTGTATTTTAAAATTTAACCTTTAAAAGAATAAAATTATTTTAAAAGTATTTATAACTCAAAGGTGCTTTACGTGATAAGTGGTCAAAATTGCGAAACTTCGTGACAAATTAAAACTGTGTGCCGGACTGAGACTCGAACGCGAGGCCGAAAGACAACAGTCCAGACTGCCAGTCTCGGTACAGCACACAGGTTTAACTTACCAGGAAGTTTCATACTAGCGCACACTTCGCTGCAGAATGAAAATGTCTTTCTATTTAAAATAGATTCAATTTATGTCAATTTAAACAAGATGTTCCCGAGAAGCCCGTCTGGTAGGTAAGGTTGTACAGATTTTCCGGTAAGCAGAGAGTTAATGTGGAAATTTGCGTTTTGCCTATTTTATGCAACTCCTGCATTTGCGCTACTGTTGTCAGATATTGTCTCATAAATAGATAAACTCAAGTTTACATCTCTTATTAACACCCTTTTAGATAGTGTAGCGACGGATTTTTACAACTATTTCAACACTTATTACAGTGACAATAATGGTGCTCGGTAGAAACCGGAAAGCTAGTGAAGTAGGAGACGAAGAGAGACGAGGAGGCAAACACATAAAGATGCTGCATATGCGTTCGCCTGATTGTGTTACATTCCACTACATCGGCATACAGTTTGATGGTGATTGATTCCTAATATTGACACTGTTATTTCTTAGAATCTCCTCCTTTTAAGAGACCAGTTTGATTGTTATCTCTGATAATTTCTACTTTCGTTTCCTACGTCTTTGAATATGTGGTTTTGTTGCGTCTGGGTCTCTATTCTGAGTTTCAAACATACTGAGGCTGAGCCTGACCATATATACTGATATTCCTGACTTCATAAATTTATCAGCTCGGTTTTTTTATACGTACTGTAGTGAGCTTATTTACATTCTTACCTATAATGTAACAGACACAGAGACCAAGGTTTTGAACATATTTTCCTTTAGGGTTGTTATTTTTATAATTAATTCATTATTTACTGTTTTATACGTGTAGTGATAAGTATTTGATTTGAATGTGAGTATCCTACAATTCACGCTGCTTGTGATTTTCTGTAATCGTGAAGTACAATAGGCGTTAGGTTTAATTCCCTGCAGATGCTTCCTGCAGTAGTATTTTAATTTTATTAAACTGTCAGTGCAGTGTCGTCATGTTACAGACGTTCTTTTTCTCTAGTCTTTTTGATGAGTTTTCCTGTACATCTTTTTTTGTATGTCACAATGCAGCTAGTTTTGGATTGTCTGAATTTTCGCCATACATTAAATCTGTCGCTTGTAGCTGTTGAAACCAACATTATTTTCCCCTGCTACCACAAAGTCTGTAAGTTACTTGATTTTGTTTCGTTTTCTCGTAAATCTGTATTTATCAGTTTATAAAATTCCTATTTATTTATCTCCCTTTACAAATCTGTCAGATTATAATATTTTTCTTTACTCTGGAACGTCGTTCCTAGATTATGCTCCAAGAAAATTGCAATATTGCGGAGTGGGCGCAAACAAACGCTAAAGATTCATCTGTAGCTTTTTTCCTGCTCCAATAAAATAATTGGGATTTGGTTAATACAATAAAGAATGCGAAGGTCGGTATTTACTAAGAATTCATTTATTTATTCAGAGATAAAGTTCAGTATACGTAACATCAGCGCCTGTAAAAATATGTAAAGTATTCTTCTTGAACGGCGTGTGCAAGTTTTCTTCTGGAATAATGGGTACTGAGATTACTGGTGATTTACTGAGCTGACAACTGAAGACCAGACTGGATAAACTATACCGCAGTTTTATTTACTACTCATTTATAGAAACGGTGGAGAAGTAATATATTAATAAATTGATTAATTGAGATTTTTTAAAAGAAGATTTCTCACTCGATATAATCAAAGAACTAAGATATGTTTGCGTATGATATGAACTTATTAATTTATGTTTTTCACTGTATACCTTTAATTCGTACCATTATAATAACATATAAAACAATTAAAAATGATGAAAAATCATGCAGAATGTGAGCTTGGTGGAAGACTAACATGTGTTTGCTTCCAGGCCCTGACTAGCCCCAACATCTACACGAATTCGATGATCGTCTGCGCCTCTGCAACTTTCGCCATCTTTATCAGTACTACCCTCGTGAACATCATCGGTTACCGGCTTCTGATCAGTGAGTACCAGCCAGCGCGTCCACTGTCATTTTACAGCAGCATTTTAATAATAATTTCACAGGCTTGTAATTTTGTTGTTACTTATAAATGTTCATTACCACTTGGCCATCGTTTCCATCCTATTAAGGTAAAGCTTGTAAGTATCGTATTGTATTGTATTGTATGTTAACTGGAGACCTACAAATGACAGAGAGGTTCCGTCCCCACCGCAGCCGCAGTAGTCCACAGCCCCACGACGACTACCGCAGTCCACTTCACCCCACTGCTGCCCCACACCGAACCCAGGGTTATTGTGCGGTTCGGCTCCCGGTGGACCCCCCAGGGAACGTCTCACACCAGACGAGTGTAACCCCTATGTTGGAGTAGTAGAGTAATGGTGATGTAAGCGTACGTTGAGAATCTGTTTGCGCAGCAATCGCCGAGATAGGCGGAATAAGGGGAACCAGCCCCCATTCGCCGAGGCAGATAGAAAACCGCATAAAAACCATCCTCACACTGGCCGGTTCACCGGACCTCGACACAAATCCGCCGGGCTGTCAGATCGTAAAGCTTAATCAGAAATATATACCGAATGATACAGAATATTGAGGATTAAACTGTTTGCTGTGCTTTGAAATACAACGTACAGCAAATGACAACGATTTAATGGTACAACATATCTGTTTAACTGTAAGCAAATTGTTAATTGCACCGTGCCCCTTAAAAACACTAGTTACAAAGATGTTGACTCCCGAACAAAGAGGCTTTTGCGTTTTTCAATTTATCAAGACTTATTATATAATTACATTTTAACGTGCTTTCCGCATTAAGTTCGACAGTCATATTTCAAGCAGCAACTTCTGTAAATAGTGTAAAATTGGAAGACAATGGCTATGGCAATAAAAGAGAGAATACAGAACAAGTATGTACGCAATGAATGCTGAATCTGTGTGTATATTTCACGCCTAACAACTGAAGATCTGTTAAGAAGACTAGCAGTGAGTAATTCCAGAGATGTTCGTGTAGAAGGTGTGCAAGGAGACAAACATACTACTCCATAGATTATTGTGTTTTCTATGACTCTAACGTCTTCCGACAGTTTCGCGTAACAGGTTCCCGAACGAAGTATTGCTAAATGAATGATTTTTTGATAATTGCATAGTCAGTGTGTAAAGACACCGCTATTGATTCTCCTAAACGTACCTTATAGAACACGTCAGCCGCTCGCACACGGGCTCAGAAGGAAGGGAAGGAATGTCGATCTAAACTGGTAACTGGCTGCACGTAGACCGTCAACACAGTTCCGCACACTGCGCAACTCTAAAGTGAGAGTTGAAGTTGCCGTGTGCGAGCGTGAAGGAAGGGGCATACTGTTCGTTGCACTTGACCATGTCTATTACACACGGCATGTCGAGCACAGATTCACATCCAGAGGAATACCGGTGTTGATTTTAATTAAAGACATTGAAATATTTCGAAAACTACACATTGGATCAAAAAACCTTATAATTCCAATGAGCTTGTCTAGGATGATCATGATGCTTGGATTGTAGGGCGATCAATTGGGCGGTTATCAGCGCCCATACAAATTCCCAACCTTTTCTCAGTCCAGTCTTGCCACTTACGTGAATGATGATGAAATGTTGAGGACAACACCCAATCATCTCGAGCCAGGCGAAAATACCCTACCCCACAGGGAATCGAACCTGGGACCCCGTGCTCGCGAAGCGAGAATGCTACCGCTAGACCACGAGCTGCTGACGCTTGTCTCGGAATTGGACATGCAGTAATACCACACTCTACTTCTCTGAATCCCCGCCAGACGTCATGGACGTCGAAGACCCATAGACGTCTGTACCATTGCGCGTTAGACTACTTAAGCGCCTGCCTGTCGCTCAGCCTGCCCCAAAAGCCAGGCGATCATTGTAGACAAAGCCACCCCTTCCTTAAGCCTCATTGATTTCTATCTCACAATCTATGGCCGACCTATCGCCCTCACCCCACCCTTAAGTACCTTGGCGTCACTCTCGATCGTAGACTTTCCTGGACCCCCCCCCCCCCCCCCCCCCATCTCCGCATAATCCAAGCCAAGGCGCGTTCCCGACTCCGTCTCCTCAAGCTCCTTTCCGGCCATACGTGGGGTCTGGACCCCTCCACCATACTCCACATCTAGAAATCCCTCATCCGCCCTATCCTTTGTTACGCCCATCCGGCCTGGATCTCCACCCCCCCCCCCCCTCCTACCTTTTATAAATACCTTCAAATCCTTGAACGCCATGCTCTCCGCTTCGCGTATCGCATCCGTCTCCCCTCCCCCACGCAGATCCTGTACGATCTCATTCCGTTCCTCCACCTCATTTTCCTTGAAAGGATATGGATCCTGTACACCTCCCGCAAACTCGTTCCTCCTCACCCGCTTGTCTCGCCCATCCTCTCCTGCCCCAGCCTGCTGCCACGCCTGTGTTCCCACGCCCCACCCAGTCTCCATCTCTTCACCCTCCTTACCCTCTCCCAAGGTGGCTTCCTCCAGTTCCCTCTCCCTGATGATGCCCTCCTCCCCTCCATCTACCCCTCTTACCAACTTTGATCCTCCCTCCCTCTTCCTGTTTTTGCTCCTTTAGGCACCCTCCCACCCTTCTCTCCCTCTTCCCTCTCTCCTCCGTTTCTCCCCACTCCTCTCCTGGGCTTCCCATCGCCCCATCTCCTCAGCCACTGGCATCTTTGTTCTCCCCTTTCCCCCACCTCACCCTTCCTCCCCTCTTGGCAGGTCCCCGGACTCGCACACGCTAAGTGGACATTCACGCACTGGAGATCATCACCATCAGTGCCTCGTGTGTGCTGTCATGTTTAGTGTTCAGTGTTCACCATCACACTCCATCGTTCACCTGTGCCATCGCCATCTTCAGTGTTAGTGCGTTGTGACAACAGTTTGTAGTGTGGATTATCGTCGAGTATGAACGGCTCCATGTTTGTCTTTCTCTGTCTCCTGTTTTATTACCCACCGTTATGTCACACCTGTGTATTCTTTCTGTTGTTTATTTATCTACTCTATGGCTGCAGAGCGGCATAACATGCTGCTGACAGCCTGCCTGTTTGTACGGGTTTGAAAATAACAATAAAGAAAAAAAAAAGAAAAAAAAAGCTCAGCCTGCCCCCCCCCCCCCCAAATTCTATAAGTCCCTCCAGATCCTTGAGCGTCATGCACTCCGCCTCGCTTTCCATATACGGCTCCTGTCCCCCACGCGGATCCTCTATGATCTCATTCCTTTTCCCCATCTGCTCCTATTCCTCGAACATATCCGCATACTCTACATCTGCCGCCGTCTTGATCCCCCTCACCCCCTAGTTGCTCCTCTCCTCTCCGATCTCTGCCCCGTGCCACGTCTTCACTGTTGTGTCCCCCCACCATCCATCTCTACACCCTTCATCTCCTTTCCCAAGGTGGCTCCCATCAACTTCCCCTCCCGGATGATGCCCTCTCTCCCTCCATTTATCCCTCCTATCAACTCTGATCCTCACTCCCCCTCCTTTCCTCTGTCCTTTTCCCGGGCTCCCTCTCCCCACCCTTCCATCCTCCTTTTTCCCCACCTCCCCTCTCTCTGCCCCCTTCTCTCCCCCGAGTCCTTTTGCATTTCCCTCCTCTGCCTCTTCTCATTCCCTCTCGTGTCTGCCCTGCCCCTCTGCCCCCTTATGAGTCCTCTCCCTCCTTGGTCCCCCCCTTTCGTTTTTTCCTTCCTCCTTCCTTGTTTTTCCCCCTCCTCCAGGTCCCCCCCCCCCCCCCCCCATCTGCCTTTGGCTCGGGAGTGTCATCTTTGTGCCGCCATTTTCGTGCATTTTTTTTACAGTGAGTGTTCCATGTTGTGTCTTTTGGGACGTGTTGTGAACAGCCATCATACTGTCGCTGGGTGTGATTTGTTTTTTATCTCTTGCGAACAGAAACCAGACTGTCGCTATGCTTTTTTAAATTGTGTGTGTACTATGTTACTTGTCTGATTCATGTGTCTTTTATTAACATTGCCAACCCCTTTTGCTTTCTGTTTTAACTTTCCGCATTTTTCCGCCATTTTGCACTTTATGTCACCTTCTTATCGCCTGTTTTTCTTGTTTCTTTTCTTCTTCCGTTTTTAAAAAGTCTGTAGGCTGTAGAGCAGCGTACGAAGCTGCTGCCAGTACGCCCCCTTCGGGGGGAATGGAAAATAAAAAAAAAAGCTAAAAAATCTCAGCCTGCCAGTCTAACCTCTCGTGCATCTCAGGACATATCGCCTCGCATTAGACAGTGTATTGACTTTCGTGTTGCTTTACGAGTGGAAGTGGTTGTTTTGTTTGGTTCGTGACTCTACAGTCTGTTCTTGTTGTGTCGTAAGGTCCTTCGTTGGTCGTGTCCGTCCTCTCTCGTCGTGTTGTGTTCCACGGGTCGCTCCGCGGGTCCCGCCGCGTTTCCGTTACAACCACCCCAAGACCGTTCCGGTCGCCGTTACAACAACTTATTCACCCTGCGTGCGTGGCTGCGGGGTACACCCGTTTTTTATTTCAGATTACGATTCTACGGCAAAATCTACATAGGTTTTGTCTGAAGGAATAGAAATAGGTACACAATCACTATGTACGACATACTGCTCAATGGCCCTTGAATGTCCAAAGGCATATGGGGCCCTACCCCCATGCTGCGAGGGCAGGACACGCGACTGTTTCGTAACTTCTAATTGGAAACCCCATTCGCAATGTTGTATTCCTCCGACATATCTAACAGGGGACTACTCGATATGCTACAGCGGCCGTGTAGCGAAATACACGTATACAACAGGCAGTACACTGACGGAGCTCAGGTGTCATGCAGACATAGAACAGACAGCGGTTCAAAACCCTGATATACTTGCCTGAACACCTACGTAGCACTTTAAAAACACTTCGCAAGTGGACGATGATTTTTGCAACCACAGCAGGAAAAACTGAAATGATCCTGATTTACGGAGAATGTAGGAGAAGTATTGAGGCTACTGTTGCCTTGTATGCCGAGCGTTTGCCAGAGAAAGCTCGCTCTCTTCGTTCTGTTACAAGGTTGTCAACGCCGTTATGTCTGTTAGCAGCGTACAGATCGGCAAAAGGAAACGAACAAACGTGTTACAGGAGAAGCTAATGAAATAGCTGTACTAGCGCCACTGCACCACAATCCACGGATAAGCGACTGGCAACTGCACAGCGAATCCCGTATCTCACAGTACTGCATCATCGTAGCAGCCAGACCACGTGTCATAGCATCAAGAACCTCATGGTGCCGATTTCTGTAACTGGGTAGTATTTTGTGAATAGGCTCTTCAACAAACGCAAAGGACCACCACATTCTTTGCCGAGGCGCTATTCTCCGATGAGTGTACATTATTCACAAACCGTGGTAGCGTTAGCAGGCATAACATGCATTACTGTAGTGTAGACGACCCCCCCCCCCCCTCCCCCTCCCGGTTACGGCAAGTTGACCGTCAACGTCCTTGTTCGGTTAACGAATGGTATGGCATCATGGGAACAAACTCATTGATACGTATTCATCGCCGGCCGTTGTGGTCGAGCGGTTCTAGGCGCTTCAGTCCACAACCGCGCTGCTGCTACGGTCGCAGGTTCGAATCCTGCCTCGGGCATCGATGTGTGTGATGTCCTTAGGTTAGTTAGGTTTCACTAGTTCTAAGTCCAGGGGACTGATGACCTCAGATAGTAATTCCCATAGTTCTCAGAGCCATTTCAAGGTAGTTATCGATGGCACATTGAATGGACGCAAGTATCGAACTTTTTGTAACAAGAATTACCGTTACTACTGCAGGATGGTGCCCTGGGCGTTCGACAATGTATGTGGTTTTAGCACGACGGTTGCGCAGCGCATTACGCAAATGAAGCACGAGATGTATTAGACGGTGTTCTCATCGGCCGGTGTGAAGGGCAGAGGCGGCCCTGTTAATTGACCCGCTAGGTCGTCGATTTGAGGTCACCGCATTTGTTTCTGTGAAGATATTTAAAAGATTAGGTGTACTAGGAAGTGCTAAGAGGCCGTGAAGACAGAGTCGATGACACCAGGAACGCCAGTGCTAACATACCGCAAATATGCTTCTGTCCTGTGTACGGTCATTTGAAAAGCGGATCACTAAGTGTATTGAAGTTGATGGTACTACGTTTGAACAGTAGAAAAGTAGTGTGGCGTTGGCTGCGAGCCACAGCCAAAGTGGCGCGTCGATTACTCCCATGTTCGATGTGTTGGAGGAATACAACGTTGCGAATGAGATTTCCAATTAGAAGTTATGAAATGCTGGCCTGTCTTATCATCGCAGCAAGAAGGCGGGGTCTCACTTGGAAATGGATATTCAAGGGCCATTGTGTAGCATGTCATCAATTACGACTGTTTACCCATTTCTGGTCCTCCGATTACAGCTCCATCTGTGGCGAAACGAAGAAAATGCTTCAGACAAGAAGTATGTAGATTTTGCTTAGAATCGTAATCTGCAATAAAAAAGAGGGGTTCCCTTTGAAAATTTGAAAGCTGCTCCCCCACCCACCGTCACCTACGCACGTGGTGAGATTGGGGTCGAGTGTTGTATCATTAGACGTCCCTCTTCGAGAGAAATTAGAACTATAACATTTTTTGATTCTATGTGTAGTTCTTGAAATATTTCAATCTCTTCAGCTAAAATGAACACCTAGTTTATGGATGTAATTATTACGCAAGAACGAGAAAACGAAAAGAAAATTAGATTCATCCTTACGTACACAGAAAACAGGCTTCAGGCTGTTTGCAGCTGCCATGGAGCTGCAACAGACATATTCCAAATTCATCACTCTTTATAGAATCGTCTGTGTATGAACACCGTTGCCTTCATAATTATCGGAAGTTCGTGTCTTTCCAGTCATTTCTCCCCCCTCATTCCACCGCTCCACCCCCTGTTTAAACTGTTTCTTTGTAGACGATAAGGTAATATTATAGAACGACACGGGCGCTGGTATTCACACTAAATAATTGTCTTGATATGGGCTGCATTTTCCTGCACATTTACTCCCCTTGACATTTTTCTTTTCAGGCAATAGATCTACAGTACACTACAAACCTCTCATCTGAATTTCTGTTTGCACTTCATCACATTTTCAATTCCAAATCTCTCCTGCTCTTTTAGATGTAGGAAACTGAATATTTCTCCATTTTCCACTCACAGCTAATGTTCACAATCTGCTCCTTCATTTTCAAAATAAAACATCATTGAGTTGTGTTCGAGATTACGGAGCAACACGAATAGTTTGGCAAAACGGATCCCAAGTCACTAGCAACTGACTGATAACATGATGCGAACGAGTTACTTGCCGTCACTGCAGTCACATCTGCTGACTCCTATTCAGCTGCACAGGAAACGATTCGCAGCCAACCAGGCAGCAAGTCGCGTTGTCAGCTACTTTCATTTGAGTTGCTCTGTGTGCGAAGGCGTTAAATAATCTTCTCAGGGGATTTGAAAACGCAAATGGATAAGGAGCTAGCGACGTCACAGCGCGAAATTCCACGTTCCACTACACTGTGCATAGTGAAATAAAGATTGTCAGAGTTTTATCTCGTGGAGCGGAACGTTGTTAAGGAGATCCGACGTCGCTTTACGCTACATTCATTCATAGCATACTGTATGGCGTAAAACATCATATTTGATGGGTTTTCTTTCTCATGCAGTACGTGGTATGAATATAAGATGTTTCAAAGCACCAACAAATCGAGGATCTTTCGAAAACTCATCGTTTTGGCTACGATTTGTTATAAGAAAATGACAGGAAAAATGAAGGATTCCTCTAATTGTTTTTAGTGTTATAATTTTTGTGTGCTACGAAAGTATACCGTTTCAGTTTTACGGTACAATGACGATCAATCAAAAATGCTTCATTTTGGTAGAATTTTCATATTGAATATGAAATAATGACATCTGCAGACACAATCTTTAAACAATGTCAACCATATACGGAGATAGTTGTTTTATTGAAGCTGTAACGCAATTTATACTATCATGTGCTCACGAGTGCTCCACTTCCATCTAATTTTAGCATTTTCGATAAGATTCTGTGTCTGTCGTATTCATTTAATAGAACTCTCTCAAAAGTCGATGTATATAATGTGTTTGATGCACTTATTTTTGCAAAGACCAAGGACTTTAATGTTTCTCCAGTGACTAGAAATCTTAACGTGACTAACAACCTATATCTGAACGTAAACACAAGTAACACATTGGAAATTTTTGCTATTAAGAAAGTTTCTGCAAAATACGTAGACTCGCCTCTGGGTTAATGGACTAGTTCATGTTTGTATGTTGCCGGTAAATACCATTTTCAACGATGGAGAGCAATTTCGAAACAAATCTTCTTCCATTCGAATGAAATTACGAGACGTACCTCGATCTTGAAATATGCGGTGAAGTTCGTTATTTCAGAGTGTTCATAGTCAATGCAACATCGAGAATAAGGATATTATGTATATGCACACTGAAATTAGACAATGCACCTTAACTATATTTAATCGAAAACAGAATTTGTGATGAAAAATCAATCTAATTTACGAATAACTTCTATTAGTACATATTGAGCTCCAATAAGCCAAGTAAACAGGAATTCAAGTAAGGGCTAGTCTCCAGTTAATGACAACATTCATTATTTGCCAAGTGACTCACATTTATTAAACATTTTAAAGCAACTATAGTAAAAACACAATTAAATAATATTTTAGAAACCGGCAGTTCTTAAAATAGTGAGTGGAACGCTTTAAATTCAGAAGAGGTCAATGGTTTCTCCAATTTAACAACGAAAGCGCGTCAAATTTAAAGCAAATCTTTTGAAAGTCAGATGTAACAATGAATAACGCAAACTTGGAAACAAGTAAATTGCTTAAAATATTAAACTGTCCAAGCTAACAGAGTGGTTTTAAATTACAGACCAAAAGTTACCACGATCTCTTAAGAGATCTGACAAGTTTAAAACGCGATTTTTAAACGTCAAATGTGACAATGACTAGCACAAACTTCTCAAAAAATGTTTAAACAAATTGAAATGTCCTGAGCTAACAATGGTTTTAAATTACAGACCATCATCTAACATATTCCATTGAGAGAGAGATGACAAATTTAAGTAAATAGAAGGTCCAGCAAATGTTCCGACTGACTAGGGAAAACTTGATACAGAAGGAATACGGTGCCGGCCGGGGTGGCCGAGCGGTTCTAGGCGCTACAGTCTAAAACCACGCGACCGCTACGGTCGCAGGTTCGAATCCATCCTCGGGCATGGATATGTGTGATGTTCTTAGGTTAGTTAGCTTCAAGTAGTTCTAAGTTCTAGGGGACTGATGACCTCAGAAATTAAGTCCCAAGCGCCCAGAGCCATTTAAACCAAAGAATCGGCGCCAAAAGGAATCCAAGCCAAAAGGCAAAAAAATACGCGAACTCTGAAAAGATTTAGACCCATAATCACAAATGCTGGCCAATAATATCGTGCCGCCGGACCCTTGTCAGGTCGGGCCAATTACACGGATAGACCGCAGAAACAGTAGCTGATTCATCAGGCGACAGCAGGGCGTTCGTAAAATAAGCGTCATACGACAGGAAGATGCCTAGAAACACCAACAAGTCAATTAGTACGATAGCACATTTTCAGTAAATAGCTGCCTGAACAAGCAATCCAAAACAAGATACAACAATCGGCGATTAACAGACTGAACTCAAGTTCAAGAACAGAACAATTTAAACACTGACCAAAATCATGAATAAGTATATTCATATAACCAAGCCACAAAAATAGTTTAAGTAGAGTTTAATAAACAGTGCTGAACTGCTTTTCCTCGCTGAAATCCTGGTTCTATAAATAATATAGCGGTGAGATACCAGTACAAGACGGCTCGCAAACCCAGTCGGGCTCCAGAAAATAAGGAATCTCGCCTTACAACATATAGGAGTGCCAACACAAAACATTTCACAGTTGTCTCTTAGCGCAGCCGGTACTAATGGATCTGTCCATATTGGAATCTAAAACATAATTAAAAGAGCGCATTAATCGAATGTTAATCACAGCAGCAAGTAGCACATGCGACCGCTGCGTCACTTTCCCACCGCTTGCACAGACGATGACAGTAATAATGGCAGGCATCATTTGCAAGGAGGAAGACTTATCAGGGGAGAAGGTTCGCCACGGCGAAAGTAACTCCACTACCGGAGGTATCTTAAAAACAAACTGTTACTGTTCAGGAAAGCAACAGAAGGCGCTCAGCGAACACTGAGGTGGGGAGGATGAAACAGTTTCTACAAGCGATAAAGACCCCACTAACGGAGGAACCAAACTACCCGGAAAGCACAAATTCACAACTCAGGGAAGAATCACGTAGGGCAGGACAGTAACAACAGATCTCGCTAACGCTCCCAGACTAGTTCACACAACATGACTCGACAACAGGAAAGATGTGTCCTCAGACCGAATCGGTCAAGACACCGACAACTGGTGCATGACGATGAACATGTTTGGTTTGTGGGGCGCTCAACTGCGCGTCGTCAGCGCCCGTGTTGTTCTTGTGGTCTTCAGTCCAGAGACTGGTTTGATGCAGCTCTCCATGCTACTCTATCCTGTGCAAGCTTCTTCATCTCCCAGTACTTACTGCAACATACATACTTCTGAATCCGTTTAGTGTATTCATCTCTTGGTCTCCCTCTACGATTTTTACCCCCCACGCTGCCCTCCAGTACTAAATTGGTGATCCTTTGATGCCTCAGAATATGCCCTAGCAATCGATCCCTTCTTCTAGTCAAGTTGTGAAACAAATTTCTCTTCTCTCCAATTATATTCAATACCTCCTCAGTAGTTATGTGATCTACCCATCTAACATTAAGCATTCTTCTGCAGCACCACAATTCGAAAGCTTCTATTCTCTTCTTGTCTAAACTATTTATCGTACACGTTTCACTTCCATACATGGCTACACTCCATACAAATACTTTCAGAAACGACTTCCTGACACTTAAATTTATACTCGATATTAACAAATTTCTCTTCCTCAGAAACGCTTTCCTTGCTCCTGCCAGTCTACATTTTATATCCTCTCTTCTTCGACCATTCATCAGTTATTTTGCTCCCAAATAGCAAAACTCATTTACTACTTTAAGCATCTAATTTCCTAATCTAATTCCCGCAGCATCACCCGATTTAATTCGACTACAGTCCATTATCCTCGTTTTGTTTTTGTTGATGTTCATCTTAAATCCTCCTTTCAAGACACTGTCCATTCCGTTCAACTGATCTTCCAAGTCATTTGCTGTCTCTGACAGAATTACGATGTCATCGGCAAACCTCAAAGTTTTTATTTCTTCTCCATGGATTTTAATACCTACTCCGAATTTTTCTTTTGTTTCCTTCACTGCTTGCTCAATATACAGATTGAATAACATCGGGGATAGACTACAGCCCTGTCTCGCTCCCTTCCCAACCACTGCTTCCCTTTCATGTCACTCGACTCTTATAACTGCCATCTGGTTCCTGTACAAATTGTAAATAGCCTTTCGCTCTCTGTATTTTACCCCTGCCACCTTGAGAATTTGAAAGAGAGTATTCCAGTCAAAATTGTCAAAAGCTTTCTCTAAGTCTACAAATGCTGGAATCGTAGGTTTACCTTTCGTTAATCTAGCTTCTAAGATAAGTCGTAGGGTCAGTATTGCCTCACGTGTTCCAACATTTCTACGGAATCCAAAGTGATCTTCCCCGAGGTCGGCTTCTATCAGTTTTTCCATTCGACTGTAAAAAATTTGTGGTTAGTATTTTACAGCCGTGTTTTATTAAGCTGATAGTTCGATAATTGTCACTTCTGTTGACACCTGCTTTTTTTGTGATTGGAATTATTATATTCTTCTTGAATTCTGAGGGCATTTCGCTGTATCATACATCTTGTTCACAAGATGGTAGAGTTTTGTCAGGGCTGGCTCTCCCAAGGCTGTCAGTAGTTCTAATGGAATGTTGTCTACTCTTCTTTTAGCGCTCAGTCAAACTCTGCTCGCAATATCATATCCCCCATTTCATCTTCATCCACATCCTCTTCCATTTCCATAATATTGTCCTGAAGTACATCGACCCTCTATATACTCCTTCCACCTTTCTGCTTTCCCTTCTTTGCGGAGAAATGGGTTTCCATCTGAGCTCTTGATATTCATGCAACTCGTTCTCTTTTCTCCAAAGGTCTCTTTAATTTTCCTGTAGGCAGTATCTATCTGACCCCTAGTGATATGCGCCCGTACAAAGTCCCAATTTTTACACAGTCAATTTTCTTTTCACAATCCAATCTAGTCACTCTAACAAATGATGATGATGATGATGAAATGATGAGGGCAACACAAACAGCCAGCCTCCGGGCAGAGAAAATCCCTAGCTCGGCCGGGACTCGAAGCCGGGACCTCGTGATCCAGAGACAGCAGCGCTAACCTTTAGACCACGAGCTGCGGACCCATTGGTCATGACAAAATACGTTTTCTCCAACCGACTTCTTACCTCCTCGTCCCCGATGGCTGCCCGTTCCACCTCGCAACCATTTCAACTGGAAGACGCAGCGGAAGACTGACGCTTGGCGACCAGAGGGAAAACGAACCAGAGATTCGATCTACAGACCGCAATCAATATGACCCGACAGGGCTCACATGTACATGATTGATGTACAGCTTTATGTAGAGCTCCTCTACCGGTAATTCGCTGTTCAAGCCATCGACGAGTTTATAATTTTCTTCGCAATTTTTTCCACTCTCCGTCCATTATCGGTACCAGAGTTAACGCAGCTATTTTAGGCGTGTCAATTTTCGTGTAGAAACTGTGTGGTTTGCGAGCGAAATAAAGCCGACTATGGCCGCTGGAGGCCACTGGGAGCGCAAATCATAACGAGAGCTGCCTCGTCCCGTGTGAGGACGGCTTAGGCGCCGGCACTTACGGTTTGGTAAAAGGTTATAAGCTATCCGCCATTCTTTGAGTTAAGTAGCATTACTGTGCTGCGGCTAACAATGCCGTGCCAAAGCGGCTAACCAGCATGGTAAGGTAGCAATAATTCATTCCACAGGTAGGACAAAGCAGAAAGGGAATAAGCTTTACAGCCTTAATTTTTGTAGAGACGTCACCCGCCGACTGCAAGGCAAATGCTAACTGAAATTACAGAAAGCTGTACCCTTCAATAATTACGCTCGATTTAAGTATGAAGAAGTTATCAGCCAGTTATCATTCCGGCGTAATTGATATACAACAACAGCATTAGCGTTAACGTACGTTTACTGAGCATTCTACATTCCATTTTATTAAAGCTATTTCGCAATTGCAATCTCTAAAAGCATACAGTTATTTTCTGCCGTGTGAGTGAAATGAAGAGAACGGTCGGGAGTGCATCGTTTGCAACGTGCAGTAAACAGTTCTTTTGAGTTTACATAAACCTCTCCCTTTGTAATGGACCGAAATCACGAATTCTTTGATTTCTCTAAAACTGTTATGTTACATTACAAAATTTCTTTTGAGTGGTCTTACGATTCCACCTGCTCTGTAACAGGTGCTGAGATAGGACTTTCGATGACGATATTTAAAAAAACACAATCGCAGTGTCCCAAATCTTATCATAGAGCTCACTTTTGAGTGAACCATGATTATCATGCTGAAGCTTATAAAAGTCAATGAGTCACAGAATATGCCGTCTCCTCGTATCGTTTAAATTTGGAATTTCGTTTGGTGTTATACATTCTAACATAGTTAGGTACGGGAGCTGTTAAATGACGGGTGCAAGTTCTGTATTGGCTGCGTGGGTCTGGTTTCTGCCATGCGCTTGCTTTCTTGAGCTTTATAAAATACCGTGATTATGCACGTCCCTTACCAGCTGACCTCGCTGACTTTTAAAAGAAGACGAAAGACGCTGTCACATTATCTACTTCACATATGCTGATCAGGTAATAAATTTGTACTGTATAATAAATGGTGCTTACGTTGAATACCTATAGGATCCACTACAAGTTATTTTTATCCTGTATTAATACTGTTATAAACACTCGGCGTTTTTGAAAGTTTTTCCATGCGAAGACAACATAAATAGTATCAGAATAGCTATAATGATGATGTGTTCTCTCAATAGAGAGGTCCACCACCTCAAAGTCAAAATTGTCCATGCCTCCTGGTTGTCCGTCATCCTTTTCGTAACTGTGTATGATACATTTATCTTGATGTAGATTATATGGTATTTTCTTCTTCTTCTGGCCCCTCGTCTCAGTAATCATTCCTTCATTTTGGAGTCTCCTCCCACCCAGTGTTCTAGACAATTTCCTATATTTGTGATTTCTTTTTTAGCCTTTGTAACACAACCTCATTCATTACTTCATCTGTCAATTTCACCCTAACAATCTTCTCCAGATTTTAAGCACTTTATTGTTCTTCCTCATTTTGTCACAGCACATTTGTTTTGGAAACAGTCTGTAGCTAAATCATCTAAATAGATATTAAACAGAGTAGGCGATACACAAAAGCCTTGTCTAATCCCTGTCTAGTGGCGTAGCTAGGTAGTCCGGCACCCGGTGTGGAGGTTTAACTTGTCATGCCCTCTCCCCTCTCTCCCCAACCAGCTCCCCAACTCTTAAAATCATAATTTTTTTGGGGGGGGGGGCGGGTGGGGGGAGAAGCTGTTTTTGGTACAAGTGGGTAAGTAAGCGAAGTATAATGTTAATAATCCTGCAAAAAGTGTTTGCGATTGAAAACACGCAAGAGAAACGCATTTTTATAGCTAATATAGTTTAATTGATTGTTAATGGCTAAATGGCTCTGAGAACTATGGGACTCAACTGCTGTGGTCATTAGTCCCCTAGAACTTAGAACTACTTAAACCTAACTAACCTAAGGACATCACACACATCCATGCCCGAGGCAGGATTCGAACCTGCGACCGTAGCAGTCGCACGGTTCCGGACTGCGCGCCTAGAACCGCGAGACCACCGCGGCCGGCGATTGTTAATGAAGCAGTAAAAATAACAATGAAAGGTGGCGTTAACAAGTAGTTTAGAATCTGCTTCTCCCACCATTTTCTGTTACATATTTTAAATTGAATCATCAAAATCGATTCCTTTAGCCACACTTTTTTTCGAGAGACAAAATCGCCAAACTAGAGAGCCGTGCTTGACTCATGGTCGACCTGAGATAATTCTTTATCAGTTTGAGTCCTGAAAAACTGTTGTCACTTGACGCTTTCGAAACACACAAAGTTAAGAGAAATCTCAACGCCAAAATAAGTTTGTGAACTGACGTGGAAAATTCATATTCATCCACGAACTATGAGAATCTTAAAGATGTCCAGCCGAGAGATTCTTCCCTTGGAATTTTGGCAGCTTTAAGAAACCACCCGGAAAATTCATATTCATCCATGAACTGCATGATTCTTAAAGATATTAAATCAAAAGAGTCTTCTCTTTGAATTTTGGTAGCTTTCAGAAACCTTCTCTGTCGCTGAATTTCTGAAAGGTTACCATCTCTAGCCGTCTCATCATAATTGGCAACTAACATTTATAGAGTTGCGGGAAGTTCCAGTCTGAGGTTTTAATCAATTTCCTGGGCAAAATGATCCGTTATACGCCTCATGATGACGCAACGTGTATCGCACAGAAACCATTCGATGCACTCTAACATTGACTTTTTTAGTTCCTGAAGCAAAATCAGCGTCTCATTTGCAGCCTTCTCTCCAGACATCATTTTCCTCTTCCTTATAGTTCTACTTTTCCCACGGGAATTCTCATCTCGTACTTGGCAAATCGATGTGCTTCATCAAAAACATAATTTCTCTTGTCTTTCAGAAAGACATTTAGACTCATTATCTTCGTAATACACATTCCGAAGCTCGTCCCAACAACATGTAAATACACATAAAACACAAAAACTAGAAATCACACAATGCAGAGAACAGCTTCTCTGGTTTTTATGGTTTCTAAAGTATCAGACCGTTCCTCAGTGGCACCGAAAGTCTTTTAAAAGCCCTGAAAAGCGGGCTCAAGAGCCTCGTAGTGTACCTGAAAGTATCTTAACTATAACTCAAACGTCTTTCTGAAGATTCGTCTTTCTGTGGCTAGGAGCTGAGTTAAACACATAGTAGAAACTTTTCAAGGTCCCTAAAAAAAAAAAAAACTAAACATAATGGAACTGATGCATAGATTGAGGGAGTGGTACGCACAGCTTACGAAACAATACCCTAGGATTAAGTTCGCAAATTTATTTCAAGTTGTAGAGGGCACAGACATCAGTCCCAAATAATGTTTGTTGTTGTATCCTTTACTACTTGAAATAAATACAGCTGCTAGGCACATCTGCTTCCACATGAAATCCAACCTGGTAACTGGATTTGCAATAATCATCATTTGCGATTAACTGCTGTACACTTTACTACGTTGTACAAACTTCCCTACTTTTTACTATGTATCTTTCCCCAGTTAGTAGAAACTGTATAATTGCATCTCTCATACTTTTCCACTCCAGAAGCCTAGCTGTTCGTAATCTAATAAAGAGATTATTGGATAACAATCGAATATTCATTCTTCTTACACGGGAATTTCTCTTCAGATTTAGTGCTACGACAGCTCATTGATATGTCGTGGGATGATAAGTGATGCCAACATTTGAATGCCAGCAAGTAAATAAAGCGAGAAATAGGTGATGTGTCAATGTAAGAAAATGGGATTACATGGAGTGATTGTGAGAAGAACGGCGAGACGTGTTAGTTCAATTCCGTTACCTATCTTGATATGCTGTGGGATGGTAAAGATAAGTGACACCGCAAGTTCAATGCCAGCAAGTGAACAAACTAAGAAGTACATGTTGTATCAGTTTAGAACAGAGGGATTACATGGAGTGTTTGTGAGCAGGACGGCGGGACGTGTTGCAGTAATCAGCGCCCTGGTGAGCGCGGCGTTCAGCGTGCTGGTGCTGTGGTCGGTCGGTTCGGCGTCGACGCTGGCGCTGCTGACGCTCTACCTGGCCACCGTCAACGTGTACGGCGCCTGCATGATCGGCGTCGTCGTCGCCATCTTCCCCACCACGCTCAGGTGAGTCGTCTTAGTTGGAGAAAAACATAATGCATTCGAGAGCTCAGTCGACACTAGGCCCAAAACTTTTGTCAATAAACAGCAATTGGTAGTAAAATACGAGCTAGATTTAGAGAAAGATACTCCACGAACAAAGGTTTTTAAAATTTCCAAAGGGCTATTAGATGACTACTGTTTAAAATGAGTAGAAAAAGTACAGGGTCTTTCTTAAATTAAAAATCGTTGGATTTAGGGGTTGAGGAAGTAAAGATGTGAGGACGGGTCGTGTGGTGTCTCAGTCGGTAGAGCACTTGCACGCGACCGACAAAGGTCCTGGGTTCGAGTCTCTGCCTGCCACACAGTAGAAAACGTTTGTTTTTCCAGACGTGTAATGAAAGCAACATTATTTCACAACACGTGTTAACTCTTCTTCTTTTCTTCGTTAGCGTTTATTCCCCTTTAATACAGACTCCACTGTATTCGTCGGCCCGTGTGGCCGAGCGGCTCTAGGCGCTACAGTCGGGAACTGCGCGACCGCTACGGTCGCAGGTTCGAATCCTGCCTCGGGCATGGATGTGTGTGATGTCCTTAGGTTAGTTAGGTTTAAGTAGTTCTACGTTCTAGTTAAATGCAGAGAAGAGAGCAGATAGGTGGAAAGAATACATTGAAAGCCTCTACGAGGGTGAAGATTTGTCTGATGTGATAGAAAACAGGAGTGGGTTTAGAAGAGATAGGGGATCCAGTATTAGAATCGGAATTTAAAAGAGCTTTTGAGGACTTACGGTCAAATAAGGCAGAAGGGATAGATAACATTCCATTAGAATTTCTAAAATCATTAGGGGAAGTGGCAACAAAACGACTATTCACGTTGGTGTGTAGAATATATGAGTCTGGCGACATACCATCTGACTTTCGAAAAAGCATCATCCACTCAGTTCCGAAGACGGAAGAGCTGACAAGTGCGAGAATTATCGCACAATCAGCTTAACAGCTCATGCATCGAAGCTGCTTACAATAATAATATACAGAAGAACGGAAAAGAAAATTGAGAATGCGCTAGGTGACGATCAGTTTGGCTTTAGGAAAAATAAAGGCACGAGAGAGGCAATTCTGACGTTACGGCTAATAATGGAAGCAAGGCTAAAGAAAAATCAAGACACGTTCATAGGATTGGTCGACCTGGAAAAAGCATTCGACAATATAAAATGGTGCAAGCTCTTCAAGATTCTGAAAAAAGTAGGGGTAAGCTATAGGGAGAGACGGGTCATATACAATATGTACAACAACCAAGAGGGAATAATAAGAGTGGACGATCAAGAACTAAGTGCTCGTATTAAGAAGGGTGTAAGACAAGGCTGTAGCCTTTCACCCCTACTCTTCAATCTGTACATCGAGGAAGCAATGATGGAAATAAAAGAAAGGTTTAGGAGTGGAATTAAAATACAAGGTGAAAGGATATCAATGATACGATTCGCTGATGACACTGCTATCCTGAGTGAAAGTGAAGAAGAATTATATGATCTGCTGAACGGAATGAACATTCAAATGAGTACACAGTATGGTTTGAGAGTAAATCGGAGAAAGACGAAGGTAATGAGAAGTAGTAGAAATGAGAACAGCGAGAAACTTAACATCAGGATTGATGGTCACGAAGTCAGTGAAGTTAAGGAATTCTGCTACCTAGGCAGTAAAATAACCAATGACGGACGGAGCAAGGAGGACATCAAAAGCAGACTTGCTATGGCAAAAAAGGCGTTTCTGGCCAAGAGAAGTCTACTAATATCAAATACCGGCCTCAATTTGAGGAAGAAATTTCTGAGGATGTACGTCTGGAGTACAGCATTGTATGGTAGTGAAACATGGACTGTGGGAAAACCGGAACAGAAGAGAATCGAAGCATTTGAGATGTGGTGCTATAGACGAATGTTGAAAATTAGGTGGACTGATAAGGTAAGGAATGAGGAGGTTCTACGCGGAATCGGAGAGGAAAGGAATATGTGGAAAACACTGATAAGGAGAAGGGACAGGATGATAGGACATCTGCTAAGACATGAGGGAATGACTTCCATGGTATTAGAGGGAGCTGTAGAGGGCAAAAACTGTAGAGGAAGACAGAGATTGGTATACGTCAAGCAAATAATTGAGGACGTAGGTTGCAAGTGCTACTCTGAGATGAAGAGGTTAGCACAGGAAAGGAATTCGTGGCGGACCGCATCAAACCAGTCAGTAGACTGATGAAAAAAAAAGTTCTAGGGGACTGATGACCTCAAAAGTTAAGTCCCATAGTGCTCACAGCCATTTGAACCATTTTTTGAACGATGCGGCCTGTGCATAAGGTATGCGTGTCTCAAGTGCTGTACTCGATCGCAGCCCTCAGTTGTTGGCTGTACGAAATGCACAGCTGAAAAATTCTTACGTTAGCTGCAACAATACGCACATTT
Source organism: Schistocerca gregaria (assembly GCF_023897955.1). Lineage (NCBI taxonomy): Eukaryota > Metazoa > Arthropoda > Insecta > Orthoptera > Acrididae > Schistocerca > Schistocerca gregaria. Next base: position 214,364,126 of record NC_064923.1, on the reverse strand, counting down.
CCTCCCTTGTCCGTGTGATAGTCACGTTGTTCAATCTTTAGTATACAAAAATAAAAACTTCAATATCCAGGAGCTTGTTATAAGGCACAAAGAAATGTACCATTCTCAATCAATAAGGACATCGGCTTATAAAAGTTTCATTACAAATGCTGCGATACAAATTTACAGTAGCTCCCTACGTAAGATAAAAATTATTTCATCGTTCTCACTTTTCAGTAAAACTCTACCGTTACTCTTACTTTACCACTTTCCTGTTTAGGAGCAGAATGCTTACAACATATTTCCAGAATGAAATTTGCACTCTGTATATGAGTGTGCTCTGATATGAAACTTCCTGGAAGATTAAAACTGTGTGCCGGGCAGAGACTCGCACTCGCGACCCTGGTCTTTTGCGTGCAAGCGATCTACCATCTTTTTTTGTCTTTTGTTCTAAATTGTTCGTTGTGTATGTTCGGGGCGGACATCCCAGGACACCCGTTTAGGCTGTTCGTTGAGCATTTCACTCAGTTTTTTTTTTTTTTTTTTTTTTTTTTTTTTTTTTTTTTTTTTTTTTTTTTGGGTTACAGAGGGTAGCTAACGCTCTGACCGAACACGCTGAGCTACCGTGCCGACGACCATCTGAGCTACCCAAGTACGACTCACGACCAGTACCTCGTCTGCTAACTTCCAAACTTCACAGAAGCTCTCCTGCAGACCTTGCAGAACTAGCGCTCCTGGAAGAAAGAATATTGTGGAGACATGGCTTAGCCACAGACTGGAGGATATTTCCAGAATGAAATTTTGACTCTGCAGCGGAGTGTGCTGATACGAAACTTCCTGGCAGATTTAAACTGCAGGGTGAAAATTTCATTCTGGATACATCCCATACATCCCGCAGGCTGTGGCTAAGCCATGTCTCCACAACATCCTTTCTTCCAGGAATGCTAGCTCTGCAAGGCCTGCAGAAGTTTGGAAGGTAGGAGATGAGGTAATGTCGGAAGTAAATCTGTGAGGATGGGCCCGGAGTCGTGCTTGGGTAGCTCTGATGGTAGAGCACTTGCCCTCAGAAGGCAAAGGGCCCGAGTTCCAATCTTGGTCCGGCACACAGTTTTAATCTGTCAGAAAGTTTTACACCATGTTATATACAAGAATTGAGACAAGAAAGTGCAGAATATCTAATTTCAGTAGCGCAAGCTGTCTTGTAGAGAAAGCCAATCGAACAAACTCCTCAGGTTGCTTCAAATGGTTCTGAGCACTATGCGACTTAACTTCTACGATCATCAGTCGCCTAAAATTTAGAACTAATTAAACCTAACTAACCTAAGGACAGCACACACATCCATGCCCGAGGCAGGATTCGAACCTGTGACCGTAGCGGTCGCTTGGTTCCAGACTGTAGCGTCTAGAACCGCACGGCCACTCCGGCTGGCAAACTCCTCAAGAAGAGCCCACTTATGTTTAAAGAAAAATTGAATATAATAGAATGTATTTCTATTAAACTACTAAGAAAATGTCAGAACCTATTATAAAACGTGAAAGGCAGTAAAAAGTATTTGGATCCAATGAGACGCGAAGCAGCTACATATCTCCAGCCACCTTACAATCCTGCGCCATTTCTCATTATGCTACACCGAACACGGACGAGGTCCGTCAATACTTTGCATTGATGGATGCTGCAGGTTCCGTTGCCTTGAAACGATATACTTTCACAAGACGCAAGTTACAATAATTCTTTAACCACAAATATGACGTTTCGAGTCATTTTATTACAACAAATCAACGACGAGTTTTCGAGGGAGCCTCAATTTTCTGGTGTTTAGAAAAGGCATATGTACATTTGAGCTTCAACTGAAAGCCAATATGCTCTCTCGCGACTGTGTATCTGAAGAGAGAGGGCGCCGAGGACTATGAGAAAGACGGGCCGCTGCGCACACGTCACAGCACGTGACACTGTAGGTCTTAAGAGTGCCAGCAGCCGTATTGGGCGCGGTGCTAGTGAGAACTTCAGACGAGCCTAATAATGCTTAACTGCGCATTTAAATGCAAGCAAGCTCTTGATAACACACTATGAAGTTAGTATCTTTAGTGGGCAGCTTTTCATGGACATTATAATTTCCCGCCGCGCGGGATTAGCCGAGTGTCATGGACTGTGTGGCTGGTCCCGGCGGAGGTTCGAGTCCTCCCTCGGGCATGGGTGTGTGTCTTCGTCCTTAGGATAATTTAGGTTAAGTAGTGTGTAAGATTAGTGGCTGATTACCTTAGCAGTTAAGTCCAATCAGATTTCACACACGTTTGAACGTTTGAATAATTTCCCGTGGGCTCTTTACGGAGCCGAGCAGTCGTGAAGTCTGGTGAAAAGATGACTACAGTGACGTCATAAGTTCTTTGCAAATCCCATATTTCTCGTTGGCCCTGGATGGCGACATGTGACGAAGGTAGTGTTCTTCCATCTCGTTGGTCAACGTTTAAATGTACGTTCTGAATATTTGACGTACTGGGTATTGCCCTGTACGTTCAGAAAGACTCCCCAACATCTTTTTCCGCGCTATGATGCCAGAAACTCGGTACGCTCAACGTTAGAGTGAACGGCCCATGTGCCGACGGCTTTATATTATATGAGCAGTTTTATAACATGTTTTGATATCTTCACTTTGAGGGCGTGCTGAGAAATAATGCCTGAAAGTGCTCTGTTCTCAACATCGGTTGAGGTATAACATGTCGTGCTCTTTAGTTCCTCGACTTTCCCGATCCACTGACGCAAGTTTCAACCCTCTGCCGCCGGACGGCCCCGGACTGTAGCGTGTAACATCGCGGTGCATAACATAACTACGTAGGTGAGTGAGATAATGCCTCATTTAATCGAGTTTCTAGCCGCAGAAAACGTGCATCCAACTGAAATTCATAGAAGAATGAAAGCCGTCCACAGGGACGATTGCATCGACATCAGTAACGTAGGGCATAGTGTTGTCCGTGCTCGCAATGAAGATAACTGTTGTGCTAACCCCAACATGTGGAACAGACCGTGAAACCATCCCAACATGTGGGACAGACCGTGAAACCATCGCGCCAAAGAAGTTCAAAAGCACGCCATCAGCAACCGAAGTCATGATTTGGTGCCTTTGGAAATCATATCTAAAGGCACCATCATATACTCCACAAGGTACCGGTACTATGAGACCCCTAGAAAACTGAAACCACGAATTCCAAGAGTCCGTCAACACATGGAGCACCCCTTCTTCAGCATAACAGTGCCAGATCACACACGAGAGCTGTGACATCTGCACTAATCAGACACCCTGTGTTCACTGCCATCGGTCATCTTTCATACAGCCCAGCCGGCTAACCGCGCGGTCTTAAGCGCTGCTTCCCGAGCGGGAAGGCGTGCCGGTCCCCGGCACGAATCCGCCCAGCGGATTAATGTCGAAGTCCGGTGTGCCGGCCAGCCTGTGGATGGTTTTTAAGGCGGTTTCCACCTGCCTCGGCGAATGCCGGCTGGTTCCCCTTATTCCGCCTCAGATACTCTATGTCGGCGATTGCTGCACAAACAAATTGGAAATGTGTGGTAAGGTCTTATGGGGCCAAACTTCTGAGGTCATCGGTTCCTAAGGTTACGCACTACTTAATAGAATTTAAACTAATTTACGCTGAGGATAACACACACCCATGCCCGAGGGAGGACTCGAACCTAAGACAGGAGGAGTCACGCGGGCCATGAGCTGCGCAAGCACAGTCTTCATGTATATGTACACTCTAATTATTCTAGCAGGCAAACACTTGGGGTTACACTCGTCTGGTACGAGACATTCCCTGGGGAGAGGGGGGGGGGGGGGAGGTGTCCGTGTCCACTGAGGGGTGAACCGCACACTGCACGATAACCCTGGGTTCGGTGTGGGGCGGCGGTCGGGTGGTTGGACTGCTGTGGCCTGTTGTGGAGTTGAGTGCTACGACGCGACGAAGCCTCTCCCTCGTTTCTTGGTCCCCGGTACAATACACACAATACACGATCTTCCACAGAGCTCCGACCTGGCGATCTCCATTCTCATGTGTTTCCTTAAAGAACACCTTAGAGGACTTCACTTTGATAGTGATGAAGCGGTACAAGGGGAGGGGAGGTTGTGACTCTGTCCACAATATCAGATATTCTATAGTAACGGTATCAACAGACTGGTGTATCGTTGGGAGGAATGTTCGTCGCCGGGGTGACTATGTTCAGAAAGAAATGGCTCTAAGCACAATGGGACATAACATCTGCGGTCATCAGTCCCCTACACTTAGAACTACTTAAACCTAACTAAACCAAGGACAGCACAAACATCCATGCCCGTAGCCGGATTCGAACCTGCAACCGTAGCAGCAGCGCGGTTCCGGACTGAAGCGCCTAGAACAGCACGGCCACAGTGGCCGGCTTCAGAAGTAAATATGTAGACGTGAAGAATACATATGTGGAATGTTAACAGTGTGTGTTTTGTTTGAAAAGCATGATGTGTTTTCACATAAAAAATTCGGAAGATTTACTTTCCGGCACGGCCTCTTATTTTTCTGCGTAGTCGCCCTTTAGATTTAAGCATTTGTTGCAAAGCTTCAATATCTTTTCTAAGATTTCTACATATCGAGTTGCCATAAGGTTGTCAAACCAATCACTAAAGCCTTCTTCCACTTTATTGTTAATTTCATAGTACTTTCCGCCTCAAAAAATCCCCAAATTTGAGAAAAAGATATTTATTAATCATGTAGGGTCAACTCCAGGCTATAAGGCGGATGTTCAGAAACCTTCCATTTAAGCTGCTGAAGTAAATACTTTGAAAACGCAACAGAATACGAGCGAGCGTCATCATAAAGAAGCACAATGCTGCTGCACAACGCCGTTAGCTTTGAACGGCAGGACTCGACGTTGTCGGTGAAGGATTTGACAGTAGGCCGCTGTATTTGCCATCTCTCCTCTAGGCATAGGACGCCCTTTAGATCTCAAAGCACTGTGACCACAACCATTCTGGTGCTCCAAATTAGTTAAAAAAATAAAAGGAAATAAACTCCGTTGTCTGAAGACCGTGTGGTGTCAACTGGCCTCGGTGTTACGCCGACGTGGTATGGGGGGAGGGGGGGGGGAGGGGGGCACGGGGTCAGCACACCGCTCTTCCGGCCGTTGTCGACTTTTCAGACCTTGCAGCTGCTACCTGTCAGTCAAGTAGCTCCTCAGCTGAGGGCACCCCATTCACGTCCTCCCACCATAGAGAAATCTCTGGCAGTAACAGGAATGGCATCTGGATCCTCAGCATGAGTGGCATACTCGCTGACCTCTCCATAAGGAGGCCTACCAGAATTTTAACATTTTTGTTTTGGAGGGGGCGGGGCGGATAGTGAATGATGCCATTCCATTGACTGTACTTTCTTTTAAGAATTTTATTGGAAACAAAACTCTGGTCGACAGTAAAAACGAGTTTATTGCTCAATCCTTGATTTGTGTTCGTCATCCGGCTTGGTACTTCATTGTCATGAATGTTCGTTCGTCCACCATTAAAGTGATGGAACATTTTCGAAATGAAGCTTCATTGATCATGTTTCCATAAACTTTGATTATATCGTTGTATGTTTCAATAGGGCAAACATTTTTGTATTCAGAAGCCGGATTAAGCAACCAACCTCAAAGTTGGCAGAATCGTGAATTTCATCACATATTTCACACACGCAACAATAAACAGTAAACGACAATTCCTGACCGCTGTTAGCGACATACTGCCACCAACGATTATCAAGATCTAAGACACGGCAGTGGAGGGATTAAGACATTCTTTGCTTTTAGAAAATGATTACCATGTAGCTTTAAGAAATGAACTAGTGAAGGCAGCAGAGGAACAACTGGGTAAAAAAGCCAAGTAGGAATACTTGGGCAACGAACAACACATTAAATTCATTTGAAGAAAGCAGAAATACAAAAGTTCAGCATACGATGCAACCGAAGGAAAATACAGGTATCTAAAAGAGGAGGTTGACTAAGTACAAAATACCTAAGCAGGAATAGTTAGAGAGAGGGAAGGGAAAGCTGTAGAAGCATGCATGACTGTAGGAAATATTTATAATGTCATCTGTAGCAAAATTAAATAAATTTCTGCATAAAGTTGGAGTAGCTCTGTGTATATCAATAACTCGTATTACAAGTCAATACGTAGGGAGGGTTGAAGGGTGGAAGTACTTCATAGACGACAAATACAAAGAAAGAAGTTAGAAGACAACTTTATGGAAATGGAAGAGGAAGTGGATGAGCATAACGTAGGGGAACAATTATTAAGAACCTTCGGCGAACCTGTCAGGACGAAACTGTTCCTCCTGATATGTAGGATATGTAACACAGGCGTGATACCATCATGATTCAAGAAGAATATAACCAATCCCGTACCAAAGAAGTCTACCAATAGCATATTTAAATACCACCGAACCAACTTTAATAACACCTGAATGCAAAATACTAGCACTAATCATTTATATATGAATGGAACTGCTGGTAAAAGCCAATCAGTTTGGGTTTCGGAGAAAGTTAGGAACATACAAAGCATCAATGAATCTATGTCTTCTCTTAGAAAATAAATTTGAAGAAACGCAAAATCACTTCTACAGTGACTGTAGACATAGAGAAAAACATTTGTCACTTTTGTCTACAGTCAAATTTTCCAAAAGGAACAGGGATGAAATACGGAAAACGCTAACTTATCTGCAACTAATGCAGAAACCAGAATGTAATTTTAAGAATCGAAGCATAAGAAAGGAAGATAGCAGCTGAGAAGGGAGTGAGACAATGTTGCAGCCACATCCCATCTCATCCTGTTCATCATAGACCGTGCAGTACAGGAAGCTGAGGAGGATTTCCTAAAGGAATTCGAGAGAAGAAACAAAAATTTTTACGTTTTCCGATAACATTGTGGTTCGATCAGAGGCAGGAAAGAACCTGGGAGAGCAGTTAAACGGAACAGATAGTGTGCTGGAAACAGGTTATAAGATTAACACCAACAAAAGTAAATCTAGGGTAACAGAACATAGTCGAATGAAATTAGACGATACTGAGGGAAATGAGTTAGGAAATAAGATGTTAAAGATGCAGACGAGTTTTTATACTTGCGCAGAAAGTAAGAATTATACAAAATGAGTCTCGGAACATCAAGAAAAGTTTTTTTGAGAAGAGGAACATGTTGACAAGTAATAGAGAATAGAAGGATTCAGGTCGGGACTCTGTGCAAGGCAGTCCATTAAAGGGATGTTATTGTCGTGTAACCACTCCGCCATTATGAACAGGTGCTCGATCGTGCTGAAAGATGCAATCGCTATCACCGAATTAATCTTCAACAGTGGGGAGCAAGAAAGTGCTTAAAACAGCAATGTAGTCCTGTGCTGTGTTAGTGCCACGCAAAACAAAAACACACACGGCCTCACCATAGCACCACCGCCTCCGAATTTCACTGATGGCACTACACACGCCCGCAGATGATGCGCACCGGACATTCGCCATGCCCACACTCTGCCATCGGAACGCCATATTGTGTTCCTTGATTCGTCACTCCACACAACGTTTTTCCGCTGTTCAATCGTCGAATGTTTACACTTCTTACACCAAGCAAGGCGTCGTTTGGCATTTACCGGCGTGATATGTGGATTATGAGCAGCCGCTCGACCATGAAATCCAAGTTTTCTCACCTTCCCCCTAACTGTCATAGTACTTTCAATGCATCCTGATGTAATTTGGAATTCCTGTGTGATAGTCTGGATGGATGTCTTCCTATTACACATCACGACCCTCTTCAGCAATCGGCGGTCTCAGTCAACAGACGATGTCAGCCTGTACACTTCTGTACTGTACGTGTCGCTTCAAGTTTCCACTTCACTATCACATCGGAAACAGTGGACCAAGGGATGTTTAGGAGTGTGGAAACCTCACGTACAGACGTATGACACAAGTGACACCCAATCACCTGACCAGGTTCGAAGTGGGTGAGTTCCGCGGAGCACCCCATTCTGCTGTCTCACGATGTCTAATGACTACTGAGGTCGCTAATATGGAGTGCCTGGTAGTAGGAGGCACCTAAAATGAAAAACGTTTGTTTTTGGGCGTGTCGGGATACTTTTGATCACATACTGTAGCTAGATGGAAGGTGGACCATACATGAAAGAACTGCTGCAGTGTAGTGCTGAAGTTAACTGAGAGATATAAGCAGTGAACGAACAGAAATGACACTTTTATTGAAAGATAATAATTACTCTGGAGTCACCACGATTTACGATGGTACCGCGGACATTACAGAAGTAGGGATATGGTCTTTAATGCTGTGTGCGGTCACCACAGACGGCAGTGCACGCTCAGTAACATGTAGCCATGGTGGGGCGTTTCATTCCTCCACTTGAGCGATTGACAACCGCTGAATGGTCCTTGGCGCATATGGACGAGCTGCAGTGCGTCTTTCTAACGTATCCCACACGTCCTCGGTGGGATTTAAGTCGGGAGAATGGGCAGACCATTTCATTCGACGAATATCCTCTCGTTGTAAGAACTCCTTCGCTTGTGTCACTGAATGCGATAACGCAAGGTTAACCATAATAATGAAGTCAGGGCCGAATGTACCCCGAAAAAGCACACGAGGAAAGAGTACAGTGTCACAATAACTTTGACTGGTGTTGTACCGTGTTCAAACATTGGGACGTCAGTCGTCCATATAAGATTGGGAAAGAATCAGATCTCCAATCCCTAATAGAAAGCACTGAAGCTCAAATAGTTGTAGATACAGAGAGGTGGCTAAAGCCGGAAATAAATTCAGCCGAAATTTTTTCAAACGATCTGACAGTGTTCAGAAAGGATAGATTAAATACAGTTGGTGGTGGAATATTTATCGCTGTCAGAGGTAGTTTGCCTTGTAGCGAAACTGAAGTGGATAGTTCGTGTGAAATAGTTTTGGTAGAGGTTATACCTGATAATCGGACTAAACTATTAACTGGATCTTTTCACCGACCCCCCGACTCAGAAGATATAGTTGCTGAACAGTTCAAAGAAAACTTGAGTCTCTTTTCAGATAAGTATCCCGTTCATACAATTATAGTCGGTGGTGACTTCAATCTGCCGTCGATATGCTGGAAAAATTATACGTTTAAAGCCAGCGGCAGGCATAAAACGTCATCCGAAATGGTACTGAATGCTTTCTCAGAAAATTATTTTGAACAATTACTTCATGAGCCCACTCGAAGCGTAAATGGTTGCGAAAGCGTACTTGACCTTTTAGCAACAAATAATCCTGGCCAAATAGTGAGTATTGTGACGAATACAGGGATTAGCGACCACAAGGCAGTAGCTGCTAGGCTGAATACCGTAACACCTACAACCATAAAAAAAGATACGCAAAGCATATCTATTTTAAAAAGAGGATAAAAATGCTCTCAACGCCTTTTTAAGAGACAGTCTTCACACCTCCTATCTGATCATGTAAGTGTAGGAAAGTTGTGGGATGTTTTCAGAGAGATAGTATCGACAGAGATTGAGAGATATCACTAACGTTGATTTGCAGTAGGGTTTTGGAACATACACCGTATTCGAACATTATGAATTACCTAGAAGGAAACGATTTATTGACACATTGTCAGCACAGTTTCAGAAAATATCGTTCTTCTGAAACACAACTAGCTCTTTATACTCATGAAGTAATAAGTGCTATCGACAAGGGATGTCAAATTGATTCTATATTTTTAGATTTCCAGAAGGCTTTCGACACCGTTCCTCACAAGCGTCTTCTAACCAAACTACGTGCCTACGAAGTATCGCCCCAGTTGTGCGACTGGATTCGTGATTACCTGTCAGAAAGGTGACAGTTCGTAGTAATAGACGGTAAGTAATCGAGTAAAACGGAAGTAATATCCAGCGTTCCCCAAGGAAGTGTTATAGGTCCTCTATTGTTCCTGATCTATATTAACGACATAGGAGACAGTCTGAATAGCCGTCTTAGACTGTTTGCAGATGATGCTGTCATTTAACTTCTTGTAAAATCATCAGATGATCAAAACCACTTGCAAAATGATTTAGATAAGATATCTGTATGGTGCGAAAAGTGGAAATTGACCCTGAATAAGGAAAAGTGTGAAGTTATTCACGTGAGTGAACTAAAAGAAGTCAGCTAAATTTCGATTACGCCATAAGTCACTCAAATCTGAAGGCTGTAAATTCAACTAAATACTTAGGGATTATAATTTCAAACAACCTAAATCGGAACGATCACATAGATAATATTGTGGGTAGAGCAAACCAAAGACTACGATTCATTGTCAGAACATTTGGAAGATGCAACAGGTCTTCTAAAGAGACTGCTTACACCACGCTTGTCCGTCCTATTCTGGAGTATTTCTGTGCGGTGTGGATTCCATATCAGGTGGGACTGACGGATGACATCGAAAGGCAGCTCGTTTTGTATTATCGCGAAATAGAGGAAAAAGTGTCAAGAACATGATAAGTGAATTGCAGAGGCAATCATTAAAACAAAGGCGTTTTTCGTTGCGACGGTATCTTCTCATGGAATTTCACCTCCGATTGCGAAAACATTCTGTTGGGACCCACCTACGTAGGGAGAAATGATCATCACGATAAAATAAGAGAAATCTGGGCTCGCACAAAAAAAAATGTAAGTGCTCGTTTTTCCCGCGTGCCGTTCGAGTGTGGAACGGTAGAGAAACAGCTTGAAGGTGGTTCATTGAACCCACTGTGAAGCACTTTATTGTGAATAGCAGAATAATCACGTAGATGTACACATAGATGCTTACCCACACCATAATACATGTACCACCAAAACGATCACGTTCGACATTGGACCTTGGTCCATTAAGTCTTCCCTCCTCTGTCCATTTGAGGGTACGTCCATAATCACGTCGAACATGATGGTTTTGTTGCTCCTGGCGTTATGGTGTATAATGATGATTGGTTTGCTTAAGTGCAGATCTTTGAACAAGCTAGACTCACTGGTCTACGTTATTGTGTGACAGTACTCCTTCTCTTGTGCACCTTTTCACTGGTGGATTCGGCCCCAACTTTATTTTTATGGAAGACAATGTGCGATCGCATCGAAGAGCGCAGCTAGAGAAGCTCTGGGAATTAGAGGATAGTCGATGAATGGAGTGGTATGCATATTCCCTCTAAGCACGTGTGGGATACTTTAGGGAGACGTATAACAACACGTCTACGTGTACCAACGACCATCCAGCAATTATCAACCGCACTGGTGGATGAATGGAACGCTCTACCACAAGAATCCCTTATAAACCTTGTGGCCAGCATGGGAGCGCGTTCCCGAGTATCCATTGCCAACTGTGGCCACCACACATCATCCCATTATGAACCATGTCTCCCCTTTTGTATTGTACAGGGACCATTATTAATTGAGGTGACTTCAGTGTAATTATTGTCTTTGAATAAAAGTGTCATATCTGTTCGTCTCATTGCGTATTGCCTTTAGCCACATTTTGAATTACACTGCAGCAGTTTTTCAATGTGTGGTCCAAGTTTGGTCGAGGTGTGTTACTTGGCAGTGCCACATCATGCGAAAGTTACTTTCGCTCTCAACTTTTGCATACTGCTGAAGTTTAAATGCCGTACGGGGAGGTAACACGTTTGTCTTTGATCGGCGGCAGACAGTGAACCTGCATTGTAATTCATTTCTGTACACAGGTAATTTGTCATAGTTGGATATGTGCTCTGCTCCTGACAAAGTTTTCTGTTGCAGGACGATGGCGATGTCTCTGACCATGATGTGCGGCTTCATAGCAGCGCTTTTTGGGAATCTCATCTATCCTGTCCTCATGGCGGTCGGTTGCGAGACTCCTTTCTATGTCGTCACCGCTTGCAACTTAGGTAAGGAAGGCAAAGTCCTCGGCACTACAAAACTTTTTAGTTGTCTCAAGATCTATCAGAAGCCCAGTAGTAATACTTTTCTTTTACCAGTTATATGCATTTGACTGCACACGGTGAACGTTGTCCAGCTCGTGACAGTATTACTAATACACGTTGTTTAAGAAAATACAGTCACATGTTCCTGTGACAGGTAGTATTGATGAAAACTAAAATAAAAGTTTCTGTAATGATGTGTACTGAAAACAATACCCGTTAAAGTATGAGTCAGTGTTTAATCTCATTCCCATTTCTTTGTTGCATAGAAATGATCACTATATACAGTAATCCATATGGTTACCACGCAATTTGAAACATCCATCAGCCCTTCTTCTCAGTGAACGATGCACTCTTTCAAATACACCTAGCTGCATTCTGATCGAGTCGTATGCATTGGTCACATGATTTTATAACGTTTCCTCACAGTCGACGTGTTGGGCATACATGAATCCTTTTAAATGTCCCCATTGAGAGAAATGCAACGAATTCACGTCCGGTGAACTGAAAGCTGACGCTACTGGATCTCCTCGACCAATCCACCACCAATGAAACGTTGCTGTGAGGTACTATAGCACGATCAGTAGAAGATGAGGTGTCGTCCCGTCCTGCATAAACGACATAATAAACATAAAAGACATAACTGACGTTATTGAACAGCTAATATGGCTGTTACTACTTTCGAGGTGGCGCAGTGGTTAGCACGCTGGACTCGCATTCGGGATGATGACGGTTCAAACCTGCTTCCGGCCATCCTGGTCTGGGTTTTCCGTGATTTCTGTAAATTACACCGGGCACATGCCAGGAAGGTTCGGTCGGCTTCCTTTTCTTTCCTTCCCTAATCCAATGGGACCGATTACCTCGCTGTTTGGTCCGCTTCCCCATAGCAACCAACCAACTATAAATCTCAGGCCTGCTTGAGGTTATGTTCCACTGACGGTTCAATAAATGAACTTTCGTCACCTGAAGAAGCTTTTATGTGATGCTTTCCCTCACCAGGCCTCATTTTGGGTGGATAAAGATAACGCATCATATTCTAAACTAGAAAAGTATATTTGACATTATTGGCTGGATAATACAGATTTTTATTACTTTGAGTCTTAGGTTCGCTTGACGTTATGTTACTTGTGGTATAGAGTTAGGAACGCTGAAACATTTACGAATCGGAACTATAGAGTTAGAGTTCACTAAAACGTTTGCTGATCGTAATCAGCTATTAAATAATACGAAGAGCTAACTCCAAGATAAGATATATGTTACTTTTATCCACTTACATCACATTTCCCAACACCAACACAAAAAACATACGAAAATTACGTGTTTCTGAGTGATCTTTATTGTGGAGCATCACTGATACTTTTTTTTTACTGTTCCATTCCACTTGATTTTATTATCTTCCTGTAAATCATTTACATGATGTATGAATTGTCTGAAGTGTAATTAACATGCAAAGTACGTGTAATACAAACATAATCACAGAATATCACTTAAGTAACTATTTTCAATGCATTTTTGAGAGTACAACTTATGTCTTGAACATGTACATAAATGTTAAAATAATAATTTTACATACTTTCAAAGTACTCATGTACGTCATAGAAACTTTTGCTTAAAAGGTAATCTTTAAGCTCAGTCTTAAATTTCACTTCATCTCTTATTTCCTTCATGTACACTGGCAGAGCATTGTAAAGTTTTATTCCAAAATAACTTCCATGTTTTGGGTTTTTGTTATTCGAACTCTTTCTACATGTAATTTTTTACGATTGTGTTATACTTGTGGCAGGCCTCATTGATACGTAAATTGCTCAGGTCTGCTATTTATATATATACAGTGATGATATTTTGAGTATTTGTCACTTTTTGAAGAGGAGCCTACATTGAGTTCTTGGAGAATTGTGTGTTATAATTCGAGTGGCTCTTTTCTGTAGTTTGAAGGTATCTATTATGCGTGATTCAGTTTTACACCAGAAGACTATACCATAACACACAATGGACTGAAAGCAACCAAAATACACTAATCTAGCACACTCTATGTTGCATATTCTAGACTTTATCATCAATGCGAAACTTGCCGAATTGACCCTGTGGGATAAATACTTCATACGGTCTTTCCAGCTTAAGTTTTGATCAATGTGCATGCCCAGAAACTTTGTGGATTGCACATTCTCTACCGCTTTCTCACGTAAGTAGCTACGAAAACACGAAATACAAAACGTTAGCTTAGTAAACAGTTGTGTCAACATGACGATTGCCCTTTTTGCTTGTACCAAAATAAGATATTAGCACTTACTATAAGTAGCATAGTAAATGGTGATATGTTGGAGTATTCGCAGAAAATGATTAACCCAAGGACGTTTACTACATTAGAGGGTGTACTAAAGTGTACGAAGAAAGCAGGACAAGACTGGGGGATGCGAGACATCGGCATTTACTATAATCACCAGGGGCAGATGTCATATGTTGCAGTTTTCACAGGGAATTATGGTTCCAACGACGTTTACTACATGACATGAATTTTTAAAAATCTGTTTCTAAATCTCCATTCCCATTTGGATCTGCTCAAAAAGAACAGTTACATTTGATCTAATTGGCGTGGTCTTTACACTGCGCTTCTAGCAACAGAAAAGCCACTTGCAAAATTTAAAACGGAAACTGCGAGTACGTGTAACGACCATTCGATTGCTAAAGTGCTAAACATCAAGTTCTACGGGCAAATTGCACCGGAATATGTGGCGGAGTCCACAGCTTTGCATGGCCAAACAGAGATGTTTCCGTGACGTCACAGAACCTGTTCTCTGATTGCTTAACTGAAGCAAACTGAGCAGGAGCATACTAATCCAAGTGTTTACTGTGCTAACATGTCGTATTTGGTACTTTCTGTAGTTATACTTGCGCAATGCGAAAATATGGAGTTTAACTAAGGCACCACAATTCAACATCTCCCAAAAAACGCGATATTTTTGGTACGCGGTTTCTGTTAATGTATTGGGAAATGTGACTCTGGCGTATAAAAACGTCATCGATCTTATCTTGGAGTTAGCTCCTGAAATTATTTAGTGATTGCTTAAGACAAGGAAAGAAGAGACAGATTGTAAACATTTTAAAGGTGCCTGCACTACAGTTACGACAGGTAACTGTGTGTTACAGATTTTCAAATTCAAAAAAGGCGATAAAAATTTGCTTGACGCCTTCCTGAAAAACAATCTCCACTCCTTCCATATTAACAATGTAAGTGTAAACGTATGCGGCTTACGTTCAAATGAATAGTATCGACAGCAATTAATAACTTTATTCTGAATTAGCAAACGACGGATCTGATCTCCCATGGTACATAAAACATCAGAACATTGTTTGCAGGAACAACGAAAAAATCAAAAATCCCCAAGATTGATTATCTTTTATAGAAGCTCGAAATTTAGCGCGGACTTCTATGCTGGATGCTTATAATAGTTTCCGTAACGAAACTTTTTCATCTAAACCTGGCAGAAAATCTAAAGAGATGCTTGTTGTATGTAAAGTATACCAACTGAAAGACATAATCAGTGCCTTCTCTGCGTGACAGCAAAGAAAGTATTATCGACGACAGTGCTGCTAAACACAGCCTTCCGAAATTCCTTCACCAAAGAAGACGAAGTAGTTATTCCAGAATTCGAACCAAGAACAGCTGCCAAAGCGACTAGCTTAGAAGTAGATAACCTCGGAGTTGAGAAGCAACTTAAATCACTTAATGAAAACAAATATTCCGATCCTGATTGTAAATCAATTAGGTTCCTCTCAGAGTATGCTGATGCAGTAGCTCCATACTTAACAATCATCTACAACTGCTCGCTCGACTAAAGATCCGTCCCAAAAGGCTGGAATGTTGAACAGGTCACACCAATATTTAAGAACGGCAACAGGAGTAACCTAATAAATTACAGGCCAATATCATTAATGTCGATATGCAGCAGGAGTTTGGAACATATAATGTTTTCGAACATTACGAACTACCTCGAAGAGAATGGTCTATTGACACATTGTCAACAAGAATTTAGAAAATATCGTTCTTGTGAAACACAACTAGGTCCTTACTCACAGAAAGTGTTGAGTCATATCGACAAGGGATTTCAGATTGATTCTGTATTTCTAGATGTCCAGAAGGCTTTTAACACCGTACCTCAAAAGCGGCTTGTAATAAAATTGCGTGCTTACGTAACAAAGTCTGCTACGCTACGGGATTCGTGATTTCCTGTCAGAGAGGTCATAGTTCGTAATAATCGACGGTAGGTCATCGAGTATGACAGAAGTGATTTCAGCCGTTCCCCATGGTAGCGTTATAGGTCCTCTGTTGTTCCTCATCTATATAAACGATTTAAGAGACAGTCAGAGCAGCGGTCTTATGTTTTTGCAGATCACGCTGTCGTGTATCTTCTAGTAAAGTCATGAGAAGACCAAAACCAACTGCAAAACGATTTAGATAAGGTGTAGAACCTGGCAATTGATCCTAAATAAATAAAAGTGTGTGGTCGCCCATATGAGTGCCAAAAAGAAAGCATTAAAATTCGTTTTCACGATAAATCACACATGTCTAAAGGCCGTAAATTCTGCTAAATACCCAGAAATTACAATTACAAGCAACTTGCACTGAAGCGCCAAAGAAACTGGTATAGGCATTCGTATTCAAATACAGAGATATGTAATCAGGCAGAATACAGCGCTACTGTCGGCAACACCTATATAAGACAAGTGTCTACCGAAATTGTCAGATCTGTTACTACAGCTACAATGGCAAGTTACCAACATTTGAGTTGGAACGTGGTAGGGTGTAGTCAGCGCACGAGCGATTGGACACAGTATCTCCGAGGTAGCGATGAAGTGGGGATTTTCCTGTACGACCTTTCGCGAGGGTGCCATGAATATCAGGAAACCGGCAAAACACCAAATCTCCGAAATCGCTGCGGCCGGAGAAAGATCATACAAGATCAGGACCAAATATGACTGATGAGAATAGTTCAACGTGACAGAAGTCCAGCCCTTTTGCAAATTGCTGCAGATTTCAATGTTGAGCCATAAACAAGTATCAGCGTGCGAACCATTCAACGAAACATCGTCGGTATGGGCTTTCGGAGCCGAAGGCCCACTCCTGTACCGTTGATGACTGCACGACACAAAGCTTTACTGTTCGTATAGGACTGTCAACACCGATATTGGACTGTTGATGACTGGAAACATGTTGACTGGTCGGACGAGTCTCATTTCAAATTGTATCGAGTGGATGGACGTGTACGGGTATGGAGACAGTTTCTAGAATCCATAGACCCTGGAAGTCAGGAGGGACTGTTCAGGCTGGTGGAGGTTCTGTAATGGTGTGAGGCGCTTGCAGTTGCAGTGATATGGGACCCCTGATGCGTCGAGGTAGGCCTCTGACAGGTAAAAAGTACGTAAGCATTCTGTCTGACCACCTGCATCCATTCATGTCGATTGTACATTCCTATGTACTGGGGAAATTCCAGCATGGCGATGCGACGCCCCACACGTCCAAAATTTGCTACGGAATGGCTCCAGGAACACTCATCTGAGGTCAAACACTTCCGCTGGGCACCAAACTCCTCATATATTAACATTATTGAGCGTATCTGGAAGCCATGCACCGAGCTGTTCAGACGATTTCTCCACCTCCTCGTACTGTTACGGATTTATGCTCGTTCCTGGAGGATTCATAGTGTCAGGTCACTCCAGCACGACGTCACACGTCCGTCGAGTCCATGTCACGTCGTGTTGCGACAATTCTGCATGCTCGCGAGGGCCTGCACGATATTAGGCACGTCTAGCAGTTTCTATGGCTCTTTAGTGTAAATTGGAAAGAAAATACTGAAAATGTTGTGGAAAAGGCGGACCAAAGACTGCATTTTACTGGCGAAACACTTAGGGGATACAACAGATCTACAGACTACCTATACTACCGTTGTCCGTTTTCTTTTGGAATACTGCTGCGCGGTGTGGGATCCTTGCCAGATAGGTTTAACGGTGTACATCGAGAAAGTTCAAAGAACG
Source organism: Schistocerca gregaria (assembly GCF_023897955.1). NCBI lineage: Eukaryota > Metazoa > Arthropoda > Insecta > Orthoptera > Acrididae > Schistocerca > Schistocerca gregaria. Next base: position 214,346,215 of record NC_064923.1, on the reverse strand, counting down.
TCATGTATTATCGAGAAATAGGGGAGAGAGTGTCGTGGACGTGATACCAGACTTGAGGTGGTCAGCACTAAAACAAATGCGTTTCTCATTGCGGCGAGATTTTCTCCTCGGAATCGAAAAATATTTTGCTGACGCCGACCTACCTAGGGTGCAATGATAATCATAATAAAACAAGGGAAATCAGAGATCACACGGAAAGATATAGGTGTTCGTTTCTTCTGGGTGCTGTTCGAGAGAGAAATAATAGAGAATTATATGAAGGGGGGTGGATGAATCCGCTGTCAGACACTTAAATGTGATTTGCAAAGTAGCCATGTAGATGTAGATGTATATTAACCAGTCAGCATCATCAGTTACATTTTTCTAGTGTTGAAAATGATGTATTATCTTTTTCGTCCCCAAAATGGTGCTTGGTGAGGTGAACCATTATTGTTTTCGTAGTTAGACTTCTGCATTGCGGTAATATGCCACTTAACTGAAACACTGCATTAAAGATCTCGTCTGTCTTGAAGATATTGAGTGATGGTGTGTTTGTGTGTGTCTGAGACGTAGAAATAACACTGTGACACTTAATACGTGGGTCTACTGTGCCTTGCATCTAGTGGAAGCTAAGATCGGACTCATTCATATTTAGGCACCAAGTGGGACTACAGAGAGCGAGACGGTCCCGTCTGGTGGGTGCATACTGACTGGCTGTTTCGGTTTTAATGGCGGCAAATACTGGGCTATGATTGCGACAGCAAAATGTGTGTGTGTTTCTGTGTGTCTGTCTCTGCATGCACCAGCTCCTCTCCATGGCCTTTTCCGTCACCACCCAAACTGACCCTGCAAGTAGGCAACGAGGTCGTGTGGTGTCTCAAGTACATATACCGTGAGCCTCCTGCTCCGTAGATACCTGTTGTACATAATTAAAGTTCCAGTTTCAAGACGCTTTAGAACGAGAACCACTGCTCAAGATGGCGTCAAGTTTGAATAGAGCATTATTGCCGAAGGAGAAAACGTTGTGGACAAAAAAAAAAAGTAACTAAAATCTTACAAATAGATGCCACTGTAAGCGTCTTAACGTTAGGTTGGTCGGCTACAGATGGTAGATGAATCGCAGTACCACAGCTATGGTTTGAGCTGCACATTACGCCATCCGTACTGTTCAACGTGCATGGCTCTACAAGTTCGCTGTAGCATTGTTAATTAGGTAAGTCCATCCACCACGGCGATGTCGTACTACATCGGAAGGGATAAATCGGTTTTTAATTCCCAGGGGCCAAAAACGACATAAAAATCAAAATGACATCAGTTTCTAATTGTCGTGGGACGGGCGCATGATTAGTTCAATATGCTGTCCACCGTTTGCCTCCACAAGCTCAAATCGAGAAAGAGGAGCACCTTCTTACATAAAAACGATCCCACCCACACATCCACGCTGTTGAAGGCATGGAATGACTTTGACGCGCAAAATATCCTCACAGCGTTTACTAGTGACAGTACACATAACAGGACCCGCAGGTCTTATCTCCTCGAAAAAATGCGGACCTACGGTAAACGAGGACTTCCGTCCGCATCATACAGTCAGCTTTGGAGAATGAAGCTGTTCCGGCTGATGTGCGTGCGGATTTTCTGCTGCCGTATTCTACAATTCTGCGTATTTATATATCCTTGGAAATGGACTACGTCCGTCCAAGGAATGTCCTATGGCCATTCATTGTGCATTTATGCGAGAAAGAAATTCCAGAGAGAACGTTTGTCTTGCTGGCAGGTCGGCAAGAAGCAACTCTTGAGAAAGGGTGATTTTGTATGGATAGCAATCTAGAATATTTCGTAGGGTTTTGTGCACTGTGCTCGCAGGCATCTCCAACGTTCGTACATCTCCCCGTGCAATGCATATTTACACACCACCACTTGACCCCTCCTGCAATGATGTGGTCACACCTTCCACAGACGTCACATCAACTGTTTTTCTTCCTTTGCTACATAGCACGTTAAAAGAATCTGTTTTTCTAATTCTGTACTCATTTTCCCCACACCCTCAGCAGACATCGGACAGCGCCTTACCAATGAGTGTCTGGAGCTTCTGCAGGGCTATTGACACACAGTCGCCGTTCTTGTAAAAGAGCTTTACCAGCAGGGTGGGATACGTCATGGGGACAGCCATGTTGAGCGTCTCGGACGCAAACTGAGGAACAACCGTGTGCCGCGCGTCCGTTGCTGTGCATATTCTGACGTTTGCAGCGCCATCGACTGATCAAATTTTCGTTAAATTTTTTATTCTTTTACTTTTCCCCTGTGAAAATAAGAAGTTGTTCAAATCTGATGTCATTCTGGTTCTCTTTCTACAGCGTTTTTGAAACTGTAACTTTAATTATGGACACCCTGTATACTGCCAAACATCAACAGTAAAATGACAGTATCTACTATTTTCAGTCGCCTACGCTCCAACAAATGAGCTGCATATTTAGGTGAGGTAATGTCTCTACAATGATTGACTTTTCCCCGTTATGAATTTTTTTTAACACAGCAGTGTCTATATTTTTCATGTACTCCGTGTGCAGGATATATCGTTTTAGCCGTATCATTAAAATTCCGACTAACATTGTGAGCAACAATGCCTGCCATAGTGAATGGAGACTATTTTCAATCCATCTTTGCCGGTAGGCACGTCAGGCTATTCACCAGCTCTACACCTTTGAAAAATTGACTATCGGGTGCGCAATTATAAAACAGCGTTGTAGTCCGTAAATTGTCATTTAGCCACCAACAGCCTAATCTTTCTTCCGTGGAACTAAACAGCTGAGACAGTAGTTCACCATTTTTTATTGCCCAACTTAGCAATAACCCACAAAAATTGTGCTGTCACAGTAAGTATGAGGCCTGTAAAAAGTATCCGACCTTTGGCCAGAAAAAATATTTCGAATACCTGACGGGGTTGGGACCCTAATTCTCTTCAGAGTAGGCCTCTTGTACTTGCACACACTTAGCCCACAGATCCTTCCAGTGCTGGAAACACATCAGGAAGTCTTCTTCTGGAGAGGTGTTCAGGTCCGTTATCGTGTCCGCATTATCTCTTCTCTACTCTCAAAACGGGGTCCTTTCAGTGGCTTCTTCCATTTTGGAAACAACCAGAAGTCGCAATGATCCATGTTTGGAGAGTTCAGCTGTAATTCCATGTTTGGCCAAGAAATTATGATCAAGTGGGAAGAATGTGTCGGAGTGTTGTCGTGATGCAGTTGCCAGTTTTTCGCCATCCACGTGTCTGGTCTTTTGCGCCGAACTGCGTCACGTAGTACCCACAGAACACCTTGATAGTACTCCATTGTCACTGTTTGTACTTCCGGTGCGTATTCGTGATGCACAGACATCAAAGAAGACAGTCAGCATCACTTTGATGTTGCTTCGCACCTGCCGCATTTTCTTGGGCCTTGGAGATTCGGGATGCTTCCATTGCGACGACTGTCTATTTTTTTCTGGGTCGTACCCGTACAGCCATGACTTATCTCCAGTTATCACGGTGTTCAGAAATCCAGGGTCGGTGTTGGTGGTATCCAGAAGGTCCTGTGCAACGTCAAAACGGAAGCCTTTTTGTTCCGGTGACAGCAACTTGGGCACGAATTTCGGAGCCACTCCTTGTATGTTCAAATCATCACGCAAAATTGCATGTGCAGAACTTTTACTCACTCCAACCTCTTGAGCAATCTCCGGCACTGTCAAACGACGATGTGCCCTCACCAAATTTTGCACCCTCTCAACAACAGCTGCACTCCGAGCAGTTTGGGGCCTGCCAGAACGCTGGTCACTCTCTGCTGATGTGCGGCCGTTTTTGAATCGGTTGAACGACTCCTTAATTTGTGTTACACCCATCGCATCTTCTCCAAACACCTGTTGAATCTTACGAATTGTTTCGGTTTGGGAAGCACCAAGCTTTTGACAAAATTTGATGCAGTATCTTTGCTCAACACGTTCAGTCATCTTGAGAGAATCTGTAATGTGACGAACACGTTGTGTAGCACCTCACTCAGCGACCGACAGGCAGCGACTGACGCGCTGGAAGGCGCGGACAAAATTCGAGCGTGCATGTAAAGGTCTTTTCCTGTATTGTGTACAGTGGCGCCGCGCTAACGTCTCTATTTTGTGCGGGAAAATCAAAGGTCGGATATTTTTTAGACATACCTCATATCCTCTTTTTAATGAAGTTTCAAATTAGAATGCTTGTACTTTATTATGGCCTATTTTTCCTCTACAGGAGCTGGACTGCTGAGTATATTGTTGCCGTCCACCAAGGGTCGAGCCTTAGCCTAAGGACTGCAGCGGAGGTAGTGCAACATCCCCTTGGTGCCGCTGCTTTGAGATGCTCCTCGAGTATTAAGTGTTGTCGACACGTAATTTATTGTGAAATTAGAATATTCAACAATGCAGCCACATGTCCAAGAACTGGAAACACGCTGAAAATCACAGATCACCGTTACTGATTTTCCATTTCTCTGATGGACTGGATATGATTCAATACTTTAAATTACACTTACATTAAAAGTCAAGCCTTACATCTATCTTTGTCTGAACAATAACTTCGCTCAGAAAGAATGAAAATACTCTTTCCTCAAAGGTGAATAAGATGTAGCGCCGTATTCAAATGTGAATAAAATGTGGTATAAGTATTACGTGACCGTTGTAGGAAACTAATAATTTACTGATAGTTATAACAATCGACTAAAAGCGAGTCAGAAAATCAGAATCGTATCGAATGACAAGCTGATACGATAATGGAAAATTCTGGGTTGAATAAAAACATTGGCATGAGCAAACACACTTATTCACGGTAAACATTAAAATGTCAAACATCTCATAAGTTCCTTCTGCTTCGTAATATAGCATACTAACTGTAAGATGTGCTCTGAACAAAAACGCAGATTCGAAATCTGACATACCAAGCTCAATTTGTTTACAACAAAATAAGCAAAAGGCTTAAATTGTCAAAAATAATAAAAATGAACGGTAAGTTTAACTTCTTAGGTCAAGTTTCAAACTGAGGCTCTTATTCAGTGCATGTACACTTACATCACTACGAGTTCCACACCATGATAGTTGACGTACCTAGAGGTAATCCTTCCCTTCCAGCAGTCCATCACCACAGACATTCCGCCTCTTTTGACACGTGAATAACGAGACGGGTATCTCGATCTGCCTCTTCTCTCGATTATCTTAAACAACAGTCTACAAACCCCGACTAATTTCGACCAGCTAAATTTCGTTCCATCTTAAATGCAGTCTGCTGAACGCAATATCAAGTTCGACACATTTTGTCCAACGTGCTTAATGTTCAACAATACAAGAACTGTATTGAATTGTCAGTTATTACATGTGATAAGCTACCTCTCACATTAAAGCAAACATTTATTTAACTTTTTAGACTTGAGTTATATGGAGAGATAACACCGGCGAGTAAGTTAAAATGTCTTATGTTGTTGCTTTTCGTCAGAAAGCATTTCCTTTCTGCATGGTCTGTGAGTCAAAGATAAGCCATCTAAGCACCCAAACATGTCCATCTACTATACACCCCTAACGCCTATGTCATAACATATCAACACCTGTGTCTCTTAATGAGCACATACTTACCTAACAGTTGCTCTCGATACATATTTTCATAACTCAATGACTATTTAATTTATATGCTATAGCTTCTTCGAATAACATTTGCAAGATCTACACCAAACATTTTTGTAACATTTTATACCATATGTATTTATACCATTTATCATTGTATAATCTAGGATTTCACTGTCACCCTACACATCAATTATCTTTATACCCTCTACCTTTATACAATCAATTATAATAAATGATTGTCTGAAGTGAAACAAAGGAATAAAGGCTTCATAAAGTTAAAATCAGGTCATATGTTTTACTACAGAGGAAGCGAGCAAAGAAGAAATTCTTTTGTAGACTTTAAAGTCAACAAGAAAATTAAAACCAGTATTGCCACTGTAGATTTAACATCAGGCAAAATAGTGAGACTAGTTTCAAAGTAAATGAATGATATTCCATGGGAACCATTCAGAAATATTTACCAACACTTCCACTTTCTGATGATGAGGTGGAAAACCTCTACAATGAATTATAGGAGATGGTAAGCAGTAGAATATTTTGCCATAAGATGATAATTTAGTGCTTTAATGACAAATTTGGACAAAAAAAGGAAGAACAATACCTCAGTGGGAAACTATTGCCAAATCTCAGATTCGTCAGAAGAATAAAAAGACATTTCTTTCTTTCTGTACATAACTTACCTGTATCCAGAAACAAATTTGAGGAGGTATTCTCATACTGCAGATTTATGATGCTCACCTCATCATTGCAAAAAATACTGAGACAAATTAGAAAATAAGTAATTTATTAAGAAATCACTAGATACCAAACCAAGAAACTAGCTTTTGTGTCACTAAAACATTTTTGTTTCAAATGAAATTAATATTGAGGCATTATATTTTACTTGTAATAATACAGGTACAGAAATACATCACTAATCCTTTAACTAGCAGAATAGATTTGTGGTCGATAAAAAACATTTCTCATATCCTTTAAATTTTTTTACAATAGAATAACAAAGTTAAATTCAAGGGGAACAGACATTTCAGTATTGACTTCAGTTTCTTATACAACTTCATTCTTGGGATGAAATGTTGCTAAGTTAACTGAGGCACTTATTGTGTTGTTGAGGAAGAAACGATAACATCGTGAAAAGTATGAAACTGATAAATATGGTCTTTCGGTGAAGCACTTCGTTGTATACATCGAACATGGTCTTTCCTTGTTTGAGTATGTTGGTATTTCCCTAGTCCTCTATTCAACAGAATTTTACATACTTTTAGCTAATTCAACAATCTTGTGTAAATCTTAACAAACAAAGGTAATGCTTACTTTTCTTGGCTTCTCTGCAATTGCAAAATTCCTAGAACAGCTAAAAACGGTACTTACTCACCAAAACCTTACGTGTTATCCCATGAAACTATCACACGCTTTACAGATACACAATTAAAAACACAACAACTCTATTTTTATTTATTTCCTCTTTTCATAATATATCTCAGACTTTTGTTGTTTTGTCTGTTCGCTTCTTCAACTGTTTTCACTATTTTTGATACCCAAATTCTCTGCTTTCATTATGGAGATGTTTTATTGACATAATAAAAGCTTACCACACAAACTGTACATCAACTAAGAGGAAAAGACCTTGACACATGGCACTTAGTGCTTCAGAGAGAAGCACTATTTTGTACAAGACCATCATAACCATTCTAGTGATGAATGTTTGAAACATTTTCTGCATGAAACAAGTCTAGGGAAATGCAACAGAATACTTAGAACGCAGTAGCACTGAAAAAGATTTTTGGAAAAAATAGCATTTACAACATTAGACATTTAGACAACTAGAATTTGAGAAAAACAACGCGTTCGCCTTCAACACACTCTTGAAGAAGAAAATAAGTAAATAAAAATTTCCAACAGCCATATGGAGCTAAGAGTGAAACTTTGCATGTCATCAAACCATAAAAAAATGTGCATGACTGAAAAAGCTTTCGAGCTACAAGTGGTCATACACTCCTAAGATGCAAAGTGGAAGAAGCAGATGCAGCAAGCAAAACGTTAGGAATGTATTTATAAAAATTTATTTAGGAGTAGGAAGATACACCAAATTAAATGAAGTCATTAGGTAAGGATCTTGCAAAATAGGGTTATAGACCTGTGCCTGAAATAGGGGTACTCGTTAATAAAGGTACTCACAGAAAAAGTACAATATGTTATCGGTACGAAGGAAGTAAAACAAAATAAATCTAAAATGGAGCGAAGCATCTATTGTGCAAGGTTTTTAGGCTAGCGATAATAGAATTTGCTGAATTAATCAAAACTATTCAAAAATTTCTTCGAGAGGATGTGAGAAGATACAATGGAAATTTGATAGGAAGAACAATACAGATGAGTAAGAGAAGAAAGAAAACAAAACAGCACATTTTGTTAGGAAATCACAACACTGAATCAGTTAAGATAACAAGCAGCACAATAACTAACAACATAGAGAAAATTCTGCAGCAGTTTCAAGATTAGTGTAGAGCAGAACACGAAAGAGAGATATGAATAGCTAATAATGAAGCTGATTACATTTCGGAAGTAGTGGTAGAATATATAAATCAGTTCGAGATATGTAGAAGGGAAAGGCCCTTGGAGATGTGCTTTGACGCTAGTGTAATGGTCACACAGTCCTCTTCAAAGACCGGGAATCTCAATTCACCGAAAATGGTTTCGTGAGAGCTACGTCGTCTTTCTTCCAGAGATTTCTATGAAAGTTGCTGGAGTATTGCTGTTTCATTTTCGTGTGAGCTACACCGACCTACTGCGATCCCAGCATCATTTCTCTCAATTCGTTCTATGGATTTGAAATTAGATATAGTAAAATGATTTACATGTAGCAAACAAATTTATAGAATGGACACCAATAAAAACTGAAAAATACTGCTGGAGTCTTTTCTCATGAATACTACGCTTACAGGTACTGAGAAACAATGCACTGGGGAGGTTATGTCAGTATGCTGAGAATATATACGTTAATGCTACAGCTCCATTAAGATAGTGAGTCATACCAGGATACCACATTACGAGAACTGCTTCCCACATGCCCTAGAAGAAATTTTTAGGTAATTAAATTGGGAAGTTGAAGGAGAAATTCGTGTTAATGAAACGTATCTCAATATATTTCATTTTACATTGTTAAATTTGTCTCTAGAGGACATGAAATTCAAGAACAAATGGGAGAACAGAATAGTGAAAGTTAGGAAGAGCGCCAGAAAATTGAGTATAATAAAACTGAAGTGCTGTTTGATCAACACAGTGGAAAGATAATAACATAGATTAACAGCAGAGGCGTAGAACCATCTTATGTGATTTTGCATTTGGAGATGTCAAGAACGATGTCTGTCTGTGCAGCAAAAGAAATTCTAAGCTCAAATATTTTGTAGTTCCTGTCAAAAATAAGCTTCTATGAAAGAATCAGCAAGAATTCAGAGTAAAAACCCTTGTAAAGCATTGCTAGCTTTATTCGGTGTAGATCACACGGAAGTATAAGAGTAATGCTGCAGGAACTTACATGAGAAGTCCTCAGAAGAAAGGCTATGTAGCATTGCTTATCTAAAAATAGGAGGTGCAGGTGAGGAGGCAGACATTGGAAAAGCATTCCACAAGGAACCATACTGTCGCTTACTAACCGAGATAGATCATTTGGAACAGCTTTTCAAATATACGATTGATTTGGTGAATATTTGACTGACAGGACCCAGTAAGTTGCCCTAGATGACGAATGGTCAACAGAAACGAAACTAATATCAGATGTGCCCCAGGGCAGCGCAGTAGAGCACTTAATACTGTTAATCTGTATAAACGACTTACCAATTGTGATCAGGAGCATTTCAGACTGTTCACTAACGATGCTGTCGTCACCAAGAAAGTGTCGTCCTTGGACGATTTTAAGGGAACCAGAAAGAGTTTGATAATATTTTCTCTTCGTATTATGAATGCTCTCTTCTGGATAAATACAAGATAATGTCTTTAACAAAGATAAAGAGACCTATAGGATTCGATTACAAGACTAGTGGAGAATATCTTGAGCATATCACAATAAACGAGCACTTTGGGGCTAACAGAAAGGATTCATGAAATGAGATGTAAGCTAAAATTACAAGAGACGAATGGGAGACTTAGATTAGTTATATGGGTTTTAGGAAAGTGCAGTTGGTCTATACAAGAAAACACATACTAAATGCAAGTGTGATCAGTTCTAGAGTACTATTTTAGAATTTTAATCCTTTTCAAGTAGGCCATGACATAGATGAAAATAATTTTGTCAATGTAGAAAAAGTGTCCAAAAACGTAAAATAGTGCAAGATGTTCGCAACTGGCTAAAGGAAATGTGGTAATATCCAGTATATACAATGCCCAAGAGGAGATAAATAAGAATGAAGGCCAAGAAACAAGTGATTCGATTGAGAAAAGGGTAAGACGATGGAACAGTCTTTCGCCCCTTTTGATCAATGTACAGCTCGAAGGTGGAGTGAGTGAAATAGAAGATAGATTCAGGAGGAGGATAAAAATGTTGCATGAGAGGACATCAATGACTTGATGTAAAAAGCTATTTGTTACTATCTCATATAAGAATTGTGATGTATTTGACAATTTGTTACAATTTTGTTTGATGCTTGGGACACTATTAGAGATTCAGCACCTGACACTCACTGGTTAGATTATATCATATACACTGTCAGCTTCTTGTGTTACAATACTGTTTTAAGATTCAGTAGATGATACCCACTGTCAGGTTATGGCATTTACACACTGTTAGCTCCTGGTGTTAGCCAGTTGTGAACGCGCATTATCAGCACATAACTGTTGAACAAAACCTTGCATTTAGCTTAACGGTAATCAGTGACAATCAATACCACACCTATTGTTATCCCGTGTAATGGCAGTCACCCTTTCAATCGACCACCATTGCCCCAGTAGTACGCAGGGTAATGGCACCCACCATATGTCAGCTGACTACTTTTGCCTCATACTGATATCTAGAGTAACAGTGTTCACCATGACTGAGGGACAATTGCAGTCACCATGTCAACTGACCATGATTGACCCACCCAATAGTATTTAGGAGACACTGCTAGTCATCATGGTTGGGGTAATAGTGACTGTCAGAATGTCAATAATATCCAAGCTGCAGTCTCAATGTGTAGGCCAATTTGTTACATTTTCATGTAATGATGGCGATGAGTGGGTAAATTTGCTACAATTTTGTTATAACGTGGCAATGAGTGGGGCAATTTGTCACAATATCACGATTGTAATGTAACATAGGGATGTGTGGAGCAATTTATTTAAACTTGGTTGTAACTTGGTGATGTATACGGTCAGTTTGTTAAAATTTTGCTATAACAAGTGAATGTATGGGGCAGTTTGTTACAATTTTGCTGCAACATGGTAATATATGGGAGGCAATTTTGCTGCAACGTGGTGATGTATGGGAGCAAAGTGCGATGTCTCCACTATGCAATAATGTAATTTAGCATTACTAGCAGACGACCAAGTTAATACTATAGAAGGAGTTACTACTATGTTTAAGTAACTTCTGAAAAGTAGCTGAAATCAGATAGTTGAAAGTATAGCAACCATCGTTTCTTATCTATATGAATCTGTATTATTACTGGTGTGTAAATCATTTCTGTATGTGTCATGTAGTCTCCACTGTTTGAGACTAAAAGTTATCATTATCAGTAGGGGATGTCAAACACTTTGTACTGCAAGGTAAGCTTAATATTCTAGCATAATGTTTGAGTGACTTTGATGTCTGTTTTAGTCTAACTCAAACGAAATTTTGACGAATCCTCATCGATAAGTATAGTTGAAGCCCTAAGTCAGATAAGCACTAGTGCCATGTGTGGTTTGTGATGTTACAGACCAAATTTGTCTTTTAAGAAATTATATTAACAATTTTTAATTTCTTTAATATGTGGTACAAAGACCAAACTAAGGTTGTCGACAAGTACTTCTTAACTTGCAAGTTATATCAGTAGTATTTATATATGTGGCTTCTATATATGTTTTACTGTTGTAGAACAGTTAAGTTACAACAATAGTGTCATGTGTGTTTTGTACTCAAGCTCTTGTGAATTTTGATAAATAAAACAGAAAATTTTATTTTGGTGCAAGATTAAATTTTTCTTCACAAACAGAGATCTTCAGTTAGAAGACCAAAAAATCTCTTCCATAAGAAGCAATGTATCTTCTGAAAACGACAATCATGTGAAAGCAGGGTGCTTTGTTCATCCACAAGACCCAGCAACCAGTAGATACAGGTGCACAGGTAAATGTTGTGTTGAGGAAGGCATTTGATACAGTTCTGCAATGCAGTGTAATGAATGAAAGACGAACCTAAGTCTTATCAGACCGAATATGTTATTGGACTGGAGAGTTTCTAGCAAGTAGAATATAGCACATCAGTTATAGTACCTTTACTTTTCACACAATACATAAATGATTTAGCAGATAACGTCAAAGGTTCTATGAGGCTTATCGGGGATGATGTTACTGTATACAGAGAAATAACACGCTAGAAAATTGTAGCAAAAATACAGAAAGATTTTCAGAGGATCGACACTTGGTGCAGGTAGTGTCAACTGCCCCTAACACAAACAAATGTAACATATGACATGTACATAGACAGAATGACCCATTACTGTATGATTACACAATTGCATAACAATCTCTGGAAGCAGTTACTTCTATAAAATATCTATGAATATGAGTACAGACCGATTTAAAATGGAATGACTGAAGAAAATTAATCGCAGGTAAAGTACATGGCAGGATGAGATTCACTGGAACAATGCTTAGCAAATGTAGGCTATCAACAAAGGAGGTAACATACAACATCATTGTTCGACCAACATATGGTTGCTGCTCATCACTCTGGAATCCATGCGAGGTGGATTGTTACAGGAAATAGAAAAGATGTAAAGAAGAAGACGGTATTTTATTACAGTTTCTTTAGCTAGTGCAAAATCATTACGTAGATGCTCAGCCAGCTGCAGCGGCAGACACTGCAACAGAGGTGTTCTGCATCATGTTGTGGTTCACTGTAAAGTTCTGAGAGTGTACTTTCCTGGAAGAGTCAACCAATATATTGCTCCAATATTTATCTCACAACAAGCATATGAAGCTAAAATCAGAGAGATTTAAGCCCACATGGAGGTTTGCCAGCGTTCGTTCTTCTAGCCACACACTGTGCACCTTCAGTTGAGGCAGCTTTTGTTCGCCAATGGTTCAACACCGAGTATCCTCGAACAGATTATCGCAGAGGAAGAACAGCTGCCTGAGGGACGTTTGCCTTGGCATTCCAGTAGGTCAAAAATCCTGGATTATTCTGTTACTTAGAAACGTTTTATATACTGTCCTATGTTTTCTGGATGAAATAGTACCGTCTGGAAACCCTGCCAGGTAAACACAGTTGCCACTGTGATGTACCTGGACACAATCATGTCTTACTCCTTGTTTGTAGCTCCTTGGGTGTGAAGGTGGAAAGTACAAGCTACAGACCTCGTTAAGTTTGACTTTAGCAGTTCAACCTGTAGAAATGAGTGTCCTGAGAGCGTCTTCCACATTTTCCTCAACTTTTGTAAGTGTGAAGGCTAAGATACTGATTCGCTGATCAGCCTCACAACTCTTTCTGATGGCTCAGCAGCAAGGAACAAGTATCTGAGGAACAGAGAGATTCACCTGATTTTCATCTGTTTCCGTCGTTAGTGGACATCTGAAGGTAGTGACAGGACTTTAAACCTATGTGTCCTCAACCAGAATTGTGAACTTAGAAAGTTTTCTCAGAGTGTAAAGCCGAATAGAAGCAGTTCCTTGTGCAGCAGACATGAGAATTGAACGCTGGAGAGAGCATAAGTGTTTCGAGAACCTCCATTCAACACCTGCCTAAATCAAGTTCATTCTTTGCAAAAGAAAGGAAAGCAGATTTTTTTATGTCTCGTCACCAGCGAAGTTATTACATAAGGAACACAAGATGATATTGAGGTCGCATAAGGGAGCAAATCAACAGTGTCATTGTCAGAGGAACTAACCCAGCATTTAAGTGAACAGGAAACCTCAGTGTGAACAGTAAGACGGGGATTTGAACCTCTGTCCTTCTGTATGCTACTCTAATGGCTTACTACTCCTTCACACCTCACAGCAGACATTTTACATTTGTTGCTCCAAGCGAAGTTCGTGACTGAACAATTAGATGATTCCTTGGTGCATCAGAATGTACTCGTATTATATCAACAGAGCCCTCCGTTTGTCAATTTGTCAAGACGTATCGCAAATTTCCTTTTTCTCCATTTACATTCAGTAACTCCTCATTACTTATTCGATCTTTCCATCTAACCTTCAACATTCTTCTGTAACATCACACTCCAAAAGCTTCTGTTATCTTTTTGTTGCGCAGTTTAACATCTACATTTCACTTCCATACGAGGCTACACTCCATGCGAATTTCTACAGAGGAAGTCTTGTTATTACTTATATTTACACAATCTTTAATATGACAGGCATTAAGCCACCAAATTAAAGTATAAAAACAGCAAACCAGTTGCGCAAATTTTATAGCATTAACCTAGTTTCGATATCAACTAAGGGTATCGTCATCAGAATAAGTTACAGTACCCTATAATATTTTTTAATCAACCGAGCAGAATAATAACTGTATGATAAACGTTAAATAGTTCTAGAATTATCTGAATTGCAAAAAGTTAGTTACATTAAATTAAAGTGAATGAGGAAATAATAAAAACAAGTCAGCCGAAGTACTCAAGTCAATTATGCAAAAGATATCTTGCAGAGGCAACATTAAAACCGCGTGTATAGCAACTCAATTGCAATTATATCAGACTGGAAAGTTTGACAACTAATTTCGCCACTACCTGGAAACAGTGCAGTGCTTGCCACCAGTAAGGCGCGAATAATGTAAAATGGTAAAAATTAAGCAGACAGTTGTATTGTAAATGAAATTAGTTACAACTAAGCATAATAAGAAAACAGTTAACACAGGTAATAAACGAAATATGAAACAACAATTTTACTTGCCATTTATTCAGTGCAGATAGCACTAAAATGCTTAAAACGAACAGAATTAACATAGCAGGAGTAATAGCTGTGGAATACAATAATAACAGTCAAAAGAGAAGGAAAATGATGTTTGAGGACTGTGTGAAAAGACCTTCAGCCGAAGAACGACAGTATGTCAAATAATTGAGAGAAACAATTTTTATTTCGCAGTTGTAGCTTTTCATTGAGATGATACCATCATTAACTGGCATATATTTACAAATTTTCTGTTCTTCGAGGACACCAAGCTTATAACCTTTCATTTCTATATGGAGGATAATAACGTAATCGACTTCCTCGGTTTGTGGCTTGTAATTAGCATATGATCCGCAAATGATGAATTATACACGTTAGTACTCTTCCTTCCTAATAAATGCTCTTTATGTCTGAAACTGATGGATCTTCCTGTTGTTCTACGTAGTAAACTGGACAGATGTCACAGATGATTTTTAAACCTCTGAATTCCGCAAAGGAGTAATCAAAGATTTCAAATTGTAGGTTAGATTTTTCCGCAAACTGTTGTTAGTGTAAAAGACAACTTTGCACCTACATCTTTCCTCTAGTAGATGCAAAATTATGTAGGACATGGTCCCTGGATGGTATCGAGAAATTTTTTTGCTTTTGTCACTGTCATTTTTTGCAATATTGCTTAAAGAAATGAGTACTGTTAGTTTTTGCTTTGTAAATGTTATCGACTAAGAAAACTTCTTAAGCGTTATTAACCACCAAAGTTTTTACTCAATACATTTCAACTTCAAGTTTTTCAGGTGACAAATGTGTTGGAAGAACCTGATGAATGGCTGAATGGAAAAAATTATGAGATTATGCTGGAGGATAAAATCTAGTCTTTACTAGTTTCTTTTCGAAAAATTCCAAAAGAGATCATATACTTAATTAAAGTTAGAGTAAAATAACAATTTTCATGTTCTAGTATGCAAGTGAAGTTAATTTTCCATTAATTTCTTTAAAAATCATAAATAAACCAATAATTCCGCTATTTGGTCCTCTGTAAGAACTATCAGAATATCATCTCCACATCTAGAATACCAAGATTTGAAGCTGAATCATTTTTGAAAACTTTTTCCTCCAATGAACTACTGAAGATGTCTGGTATAATGCCTGCCAAGGGTTTGCCCATTACAAGGCTGTCTGGTTGTTGGCTCATTTTTCCCAGTTATTTCAAAATAGCTGTGCGTCACTACCATTTCAACAAACTGATGAGGTTGGTAATCTGTTCATTTGAAATGGCTATTTTAGGGACAATGTGGCATGCTGTATTATGGTTTGATTGAATGTAGTATAATTTCACCAAGATTACAATAAAACTAATTACTTATTATTGATTTACATGAGGTTTAATTAATCACTGCTTTTCCTGGCTCTAGGTCGTTACTTTGCTAAAGAAATCCCACCTGGAAATGAGTAGCAAAGTTGTCTGTCAAGCAGTGAAATCGGCAGTAAGTCCATGCAAAAAAGTAATCATATATAACCAGCAAACAAGCTACATGTATGATAATTAATCTGAGCTAAGTAAGATTAATGATTTTTAGTAATTTTCAGTGCTGTTGCATAATAGACTCTTTACTAGTTACAGATCGTTTATTGAATTTAAATCTACTGTTATTCAATGTAGCAGCATTTATCTTTAAGCAAAATGAAAAGATTTGTCACACAATACCACACACACACACACACACACACACACACACACACACACACAGCAACAGTGTATTTTTCCCTGTCAAAATAATTCATAAAAGTTGTTATGAAATATCCAGGCTTCATAAATCAGCGTGTAAGAATTTGTATCACGTGAGATGTTGTTTGCATTCATAGAAGGTCACTATGTTTAGAGATTAATCACAGTGTAACTGGAATTTATCACCTCAATGTGGGTTCTGGGCCACCAATACACAATAAACAATTAGGACCAACCACGTTTATGCTCGTACAGAAAATCAATTTAAAACTGCCGCTACAGTATTTCATTAAGATGGCAGCTAACATAAGACAATCACTTATCGATTCTCCTTCAGGCACTGTTTTACTACTAACAAATAATATATATTAAATTTTATTGTACCTTCACTATTTGCATTAACATTTGAGAAAATTTCTCAATGTTAATCACTTACTATTCAGCATTTACCAACAAACTGTGCTGTAGATCACTAGCAATAATGGCTCCACTCCTTTGTACCTGATCATAAAACTTAACATTTATATATGTCGAGAATCACAACAAATAAAACTCCAAAGACAGTAGATTCATTTCAGTGACACATAAGTTCTATATTTCAAATATTAAATTATCAACATAATACAGTTTTTACAGACATCTGTCTTATGAGACATCAATCCTGTGAGTTCAACAGTCTGGACAACAAGAAGGATTATTCTAGAAGAATCATAGATAAGAAGAAATGAGCTTTTCATTATATTTTTCATGGGTATTGTCTAAGATGTAATTTTTAACAAAATATTAAATTATGTCATTGACAATGATTATTTATTATTTTATTAACGATGAAGTCCTTTTTATTAATCTCATGGGAATGTTCATTCACATTCCACACACAATGCTGTCTTGAATATTATTCTAAATAAAATATAGGTGTTGATATTACAACAAGTAAGTTATTTTCTATGATGCTGCTGGTTCTTTCGACTGGTAAATGGGTGTATAACTTGGAAATATTGAATGAAAATAATTTTGTGTCTTGACTGTATTCTAAGTCTTTAATTTTATGTATTAGATTCTGTGTTGTTAATAACTGATTATTCTGAAAAATGAATGGCTTTTCAAATTTATTTTGAAGAGATCTTGTCAAATCATGATATGTGCTATTTATACTAGTTCACATTTGGACAAATTGCACCATGTAATTAATCCAAACAACTGTGAGCACAATTTTGGGCATAAGGATTCATACTAATTAGCTGTTCTTTCTGAAACATTTTGAGCAAATGCTTAATGTCACTATCAGCAAATCTAATTCCTTCATGCAATGCAGGGATAGGGTCTTCGCTCAGTTATAAAATATAGTTTTCCGCAAAAAAACTGTTGAGGCAATAACTAAAATATTATCCTTGTCTGATTTCGCTTTTAGCGCTCATTTAAGTTTAGAATTATCATTTTACTCAATTTTTGGTCATTAATAAATGAACATTGACTCTTAACTATATTTTTATTGAAAACTCATATATGTTGTGGATTATTGTTGTCTGACAAGAATTTTCCATTTTAACATTGTTAAGTCCAGTCTTAAGAGCAGCAGTTATATTTTGAACCACAGTTTGGCCTCACAGGTATGGTATTAAATGTATTTTAATCATATTTCTAAAAGGGGTTCTTCATCCTGATTAAAATCTATTTCAATTGTAGTTAAAATTCTTTTAAGAGATTTATAGTCCGACTTTTAAAGCTATTGGTAACAAAAGGTTTTTTCAAAGTGGATGCACATCTAAGCTTAGCCATTTTCTTTTCATGCATAGCGTAAATAAGAATTTTACAGTTATTTAATCTGTCATTAAAAATTCCAAAACATATGAATGTGCTGACTGAAATGCTCCGGCAAAACTTTTGTAAGAATTTAGTGCAGGACGGTAGGCTTCTTCACTTAATCTGTTAATCCTTTTGTAAATAGCATTGATTTTTTTCGGAAATTATGTTTTACACGAGGCACCTGAAATTTTTTGGGACTTTCATATACTGTCTGACACTGACGAAGGCTTTTGAATAATTAGTTAACAAACCCATTTCTTCATAATGCTTGTTATAATTAATTTTTATACCTGTGATTAATAATTTTCTTCTTATTGTTTGTATTTTGTCAGAGCCTTAAATACTTAGCTGATAAAATGCTTACAATCTTGAACATAGCTGACGTTCAGAAACCATATTTAAGTTTTGTTTATAAGTGGACTTTCAGATCATGAGGGATAAGTTCTTACTCTTTCTGATGTTAATCTGTTTAAAAAACAATTTCCTAAATGGAACTTCATAAGAGTATGAACAAAGAAGCAAAAAAACTTTCAACCATAGGTTGCAGCAAATGGATTGATCTTCAGTATGTAGCTGTGATAACATTGATACTAAATTTAACTGTTTCATAAATTAATCCTGTGCTCTTTCTGAAGAAATATTTCCAAAGAATTGGATCAGAAACAGTGCTTCCAATCCTGTAAGTCAGCCTTGGATTAAAAAAGGCATAAAATAGTCATATAATACTAAAAGGCAAACTCATGCTGCAATAAGATTATCTAAAGATGTAGAGAAATAGGAACACTATAGATTATATTGTAAAATTTTAAAGAAACTAATACAGAAATCAAAAGCCCTGCATTATGAGATGAGAAGAAAACAAGTAATCCTAATAAAAAAAATAAAAAGGTCTCTTCAACAGAAGATGCAATCTATACACTTAAAAATGAAGTCCTAGAAACCCTTAATGAAAAAATGCTAGCACTTAGTGTCTTCTGTGATATGTCTAAAGCATTTGACTGTGTTGATCACCAGATTCTCTTTCGAAAAGCAAAATTAATAACAATAAGTGGTGTTGCTGGTAATTGGCTACAGTCATATCTCCAAGATAGAAAACAAAAAGTTGTCTTGAATAGCTCAGATGGAGTACGTGCTGTTTCTGCACATTCTGGATGCAGTTTCATTATATGTGGAATGCCTCAGGGCTCAATTTTTGGGCCACCATTATTCTTGAGTCTTATAAACGATCTACCACCATGTACAAGCCTGCCATGTAAATTTACTTTCTTTTCTGATGATACCACAATTTTTATGAGCAGTAGAATAGATAGTAATCTTCAGGTATCTATTTATCACATACTCTCAGATGTGGTTAATTGGTTCAAGGTGAATGATCTCTCATTAAATTCCAGTAAGACCTGTTCTATTAATTTCTGTACAAAAACAGAAAGAGAGAGAGAGAGATAAATGTGACATGTGGTAGTCAGACAATAGAAAGAATGGAAACAACAAATTGTCTTGGAGTGCACATTGACAAGAAAATGAACTGGTCTTTGCATATTATAGATCTCTGTAAGAGGCTTAGCTCTGCTTTGTATGCTTTACGAGTTGTCACTACATTTGTTGAACTGAACACTGCAGAAGTGGCATACTATTGCTATTTTTACTCACTCTTTGAATATGGCATTATTTTTTGGTGCAACCAGCCATTAGCAAGGAAAGTGTTAATGGCTCAGAAGCGATTTGCAAGAGCTATATGTGTATTGTGAGCAAGAGACTCATGTAGAAATTGTTTTCCAAAAGTAAAATATACAAAACTACAAGCCAATATGTTTCTTCTCTCATGTGTTTTGGCTGTAAAAATATAGTGATGTTTCAACCAAACAGTAATTATCATGAGCATAACACACGGACAAAGAATGACATATACAGTGAGCTTAGAAATCTGAGCATGATGCGAAAACATGTCCACTTCATTGGAACAAAATTCTTCAGTGCTATTCCTCCTGAAATAGAGACAGAGAATCATTACAAGAGTAAGTTTAAGAAAATATCAAAAATATTTCTGCTAGATGATTTTTTAAATAAATAAATTGTAATACTATGTACTACAAGTTGACATAATACCACTAGGAATGATACTTAACTTGAGCTCTGTATCCATTTGCACTCTGTATCTGTTATTCTGTAGTGCTTTAATGTCTCTAAGAAAATACGGATCATCTTTTTTCTCTATTGCTGCTCGAAGAAATTACTGTATAAATTTTTATATAATTATGTGCTCAAATGTTGTATATGCTATAAGATTATCATATAGTATTTGTAAAAAAAACTGACTCATTCCATGACCTTGTGAACCCAACACAATTGGACCTATGCAACACAAAATAAAATTGATCAGTCAATCAAAAGGATGAAGTACCCAACAGGTTGCACAAATTCTACAGTCACATCATCACATGTCATATTTATCAACACATACGAAAATTAAAACAATGGTAATAAGATTCAGTATCAATACAACATGGTTTGATTTATGGTAAGTGATGCACTGCAGCGTAACCACTCATATTTAATAGTCTGAGTTTAAATATCGAACGTATTCTTCTTTAGCTTTATTGCAAAAATCTCTGAGTGAAGTATTTCAATGCAAACAGTAGAGTAGAAAAAAAAATCATCTAAAAAAAAGAGAAAAAGTTCTGAATAATTTACCACAAAAACTATTTAAAGATTAATTGTTATTGCCTCCAAAATTGCTCTGAGCACCAGAAGGATGTAGTATTATGCCAATACATTGTGTACAAAAAAAACTGAAAAATTACCATAAAAAGTATTTACAGATTAATCTTTATTCACACAAAAATTGCTCTGTGCACCACAGTATGTTCTATTCGAAAAATGTATTACTCTTTTTTCAGTGTTGCATGTTCACAACTAGCAGTACCAGCCGATGCTCGTGACGTTTGAAACCTAAAGCAGATTTAAGGGTAAACTTTAGCACATGATTAGTTCAGTGATTCCTGAGGATTACGGTGAACTACATGGTTGATCAGTGTAACCGTGAGAAGCGAGCAGTTTGAGTTTAAAGAAAGAGAGAGACATTCTTCCCTTGAAGCTTCCTGAACTTCCAAGTTACCTTAAACATAAAATACAACCCAAATGACTTCCCCATACAATAAGAGGGCCATTACAAAGGGATAAACCTACTGCTTTTGTTGTGACACTTGTTATCTAAATGACAAGGTAGCGATTAACATTCGATCATTTGAAATGATTTAATTTACCAAGGTTCACTACAACATGAATGAAAACTTGAGGGCAAGTCAAGCCTCTGCTACTTGTAGAAAAAAATTTCTGCCATGCATGCGTGCATATAGAAATACAGTGTCTACAAGGGGAATTTTGTGTTCATCGTTGAATGCCCAAATATTAGATTAAACTTATCAATTCATCAGTTGTAACATACCAGTGTAGACCCTGAATGATTTTTCTCTACCGCAAGTTGATTTTTTGAAGGTGTAGTCTTCTTCTGACTTTGATATCAGAGCAGATAGACAAAGACAATTCTTAGATGTGTGGAAGATGTAAGGTTTCACCAGAAAAATTATCATAATTACTCGATCCACCTATCATATAGGAAGTTCTATTATGAAGTTTAATAAATCTTTAAGCTTCCTGTAATAACTAAATAAGATACAAATTTAAACTCGAACATTAATAGTTTGTCGTTGAAAATGATTCTTATTTTTATAAACGACATTTTTCAGCTTATTCTCAGAAGTAGCACATTATTTTCTAACTTGGGTGCTGCAGACGGAAATTGTGTAAGCCGCAAGTCCCTCATTTTCTTTTTGTACTGAGGGGACTGATATTTTTTAAAATGTAATCATGTGGACACACACACACACACACACACACACATACACACACACACACAACAGATGACGCTGACAATTCAAATATTGTAGATAACTGGCCTATTTAGAGTTCCAGGAATCATTTTCCTTATAATGGCTTCCTGAATGGAAGTGTTCAGCTGAGCTTCAAAATTGAAGAATGTGAATTTTCGAAAACGTGCATAATTCTGTCTGTTCATGGTATCTCCTACCAGACAACATTATGAGTCGCCAAAACAGTAGAGATACAATTTTCAAATATTGACATGAACTGAGTTTAACTGTCAACACTGAGACATCTATCTGGAAATACAACTGTCATTTTGAGTATGGCCTAAAGAAATATTTTTCTCATAGATGCTGTAATGAACAATCTTAATTTTTGCCAGAGCTTCTTTCTTTCTAATGCAGTTACTTCTTTTTCCAGTTTTGTACATCCTAATTTTTTGCATTGTAGTCTTCTAATGTAGTGAAGTAGACCAGATTTTATCAAATTTTTCGTCCTTATTCGTTTATTCAGCACAGCAAACTATGAAGCTTGAAAAACTAATGTGAACTGTTCCTCATTTTTATCATTTTGTTGTTTGTGTGTTCATTCCACGTTAACTTGACAACCAATACCATCCCTAACAACTTCGTGTTTGTTACACGGTCTATAGATTTCTCGTCTACCCTTAATGCGACAAAGTGGATTTCCCTCTTTAAGTTGAAGTGCATACTGTTTGATTTCAAATGGCTCTGAGCACTATAGGACTTAACATCTTAGGTCATCAGTCCCCTAGAACTTAGAACTACTTAAACCTAACCAACCTAAGGACATCACATAACACCCAGCCATCACGAGACAGAGAAAATCCCTGACCCCACCGGGAATCGAACCCGGGAGCCCGGGCGTGGGAAGCGAGAACACTGCCGCACGACCACCAGATGCGGGCTACTGTTTGATTTCTTTACGTTCAGTGTCAGTTTATTACATAGCGGCCCTTCGTAAGCGTCCCTAAGTTTTTTCATTCCCTTTCTCTAACAGCAGTTCTTGTGTTTTAACAGTGATTATGATGTTGGTGTGAGCAGTGAAGAGAATTTTTCCCCATGTCTTAATTATGTGTGGAAAGTGACTTATGTGAAATAAGAACAAAACTAGATTCAGTGCACTATCCTGAGGAGCATCTATGTTTATATGTTTCTTGTCTGACAGTTGTTTTGCTAAAAATTTGTAATCAATATACAGGTGAACCCTCTCCAGCACTGTTTTTCAGGTAAAACTGAAACTTCTTTCTGCTATTCCTCTTAAACTTAGTGGTTCTACCTTGTTTAGGGGTATTTTACGGTCAATATTTTCGGAAACCTTGAGTAAGTTTAAGAATATTACTGTAACACAGTTATCGTTGTCATGAACTTGAGCTAACATTATTATGAACTGTACGATTCATGAATGGGAAGATGTGACACTAGGAAATGAAGTACCCTCCAGCAAATACCCTGGGATAGCTTGCAAAGTATTCATGGCACATCAAAATGAAACGCATGAGGTTAAATAAGTTATTGAAAAAAAAAATGCTGATTAATTTTCCATTTAATGCCTTTCCAAATGGTAACAATAGAATTGATTCCAACTTAATTGGTTGTTGCCCAACGAAAAGGGAGTTTAATTGAACAAAGTTAGGGAACGTCAAAGTGCATGACTGTTTAGTCGGTCACTGATTAGAAGTTCTATACTAGCGCCATACAAGGTGTTCGGAAATTCTTGTTACAGATTTCCGGGACTTATAAAGAGGAGCGATTACATAATATTCTGAAAAGGAACATATGTCTGGAAACGTACCATTTCCGTGGTACAGCCATTTGAAAACATGTTTCCCAGGTAGGTTCACAACAGGATAGTCTCGGTGGGAGATACTTGCGTCGGATTGGCTTAGGTCATTTGATGTCTGTCCTACATCTCTCATCTGATTCGAGCCTCATTGAGGTCTGTGAGTGTTTTGGTATGGAGTGTTGGAGATGGTATGGATGTAGTTGTTAGTCGTCCACAACATACAAGACAGTTCTGGGAGTAACATTCATTGCAAGAGATATTGCTCATGTAATCGTTGACGGGTTGTCTTCGTATGACGCAATACGGCCTCTTCCAATTCGGCTGTGCGGTATCTCCTTGGAGCACCACAGCCACATCTGCTGGTAGTGAAGGTACCCGTTTTTCGATGTCGTTGAACAATTGTGAACAATAGGGTGAGCAATGGAGTCGGACGTTGTTTAGAAAGATTTGTTATAGGCGACGAAAAGCCCTTCCGTTATCGTAAGGTTCGCTATTCACAAGGATCATGCCGGTGTCTTTTGCAAACGTGTACTCAACCTTGTCGCCCTATTACTCACGGACACATGAATGAGGCTCGAAGCATGTCAAAAGGTAGGATTGACGCCGGATGACATCAGCCTATCCGACGTAAGCATCCCCCAATATTACTATCCTTTTGCAAGCCTGGTTAGCAGAATGGTTTCAAGCAGCTGTAGCACGGTAATGTACGTTTCAGGAGATGCTTTCTTATTCAAGATATTATGCACTCACTCGCCTTTACAAGTCCTAGAAGTTTGTAGCGGGAATTACCGAACACTCTGTACGCAATGCCATACCAAAGAGATAAGCTGACAGCACGAAATCAAGGATGGCGCGCACACTGCCTTCAGAACAGGTGTCGGTGATATTTGACAAAGAGGCGACATTTGGGACACTACCGCTGTGTATACATTTCTCTCGGTTCCATCATTTAGTGGACAAAATTAGCGTCACGTCGTAAATATACAGCAATGTCCGAGGAACATGAGCGGTGGAAGTCAAATAGGGAAGAACTGGGTGTTTCTAGATTAGTGATCACCATATCGTTATCGCTAGCTACTGGTAGCTCTCGGATACATTTTCTGTAGGTCGCAGTAACGCTCAGGTTAGCTAACCTGGATTGCTTCACTAAGCTAATACCGCGGTCTGGAGAACTGCTTGTTTCTCCACGCGACGACCATTGTTGGTCAAGAAAACACATGGTCAACCTTATAATTGCCAGAATGAGATTTTCACTCTGCAGCGGAGTGTGCGCTGATATGAAACTTCCTGGCAGATTAAAACTGTGTGCCCGACCGAGACTCGAACTCGGGACCTTTGCCTTTCGCGGGCAAGTGCTCTACCAACCTTTTTTTTTTTTTTTTTCTTTCTGGCAGACAAAAACTGTGTGCTGGACAGAGACTCGAACTCGGGACCTATGCCTTTCGCGGGCAAGTGCTGAACTGACTTTTTTTTTCATTTCTTTTTTTTTTCGGAAAAGTGATCTGCCGGGAAATTATCGCCAGTGTGCGAGTCCTTCATCAAGGTTAAAGACGTTCTTTTACCGAGTGAGATTCATACGAAGAAATGTCACTATTGCAACCCTGCCTTCACACAGTGCTCGTGATATTCGGGATATTTGTTTCGAATTTTTGTACGATCGATATCATAAGAGGGAATGCACTTTTCAAATTCAAATTCCGACCCCCCATTCTTGTACTTGTATAAATTATTATATTTCATTCATACATTCATTCTTCATGAGGAAGAAGAATTAGTATATGAATGAAATATACGAATTTGTACAAGAATGAAAAATCAGAATATGAATTTAAAAAGTTTTTAACCCCTAATATACCGTTCAACCGTTCATTATAATAATAAATACGTAACACTTATTGTGAAACCCAGTGGTAATTTTACAGTTAATATAACGCCCCTGTATCCCATAATTTGATAAGAAATATTCGTGTAATAACCTTCTATGGACATGGGTAGATGAATCAAAACAATAAGAATAAAATTTTAAAAATTAATTGAAACAATAATCGGGTTTCGAACATTGGGCGCAATATTACGAAGCTGCGACGCTAACCACTTTTTTTTTCTTTTCGCTGCCTTTTTTTTTTTTTTTTTTTTTTTTTTTTTTTTTTTTTTTTGTCACCTCACTGTTGGACGTCTAATGTTGAAACGAAGCGGTGTTACGTATTCACAGAGTGTTCAAAAGGTGGCGCACAAATCAAAGGATCTGATAGGGAAATCGAAACACAACAACTTTGGAATAGGAATTTATAGTTTTTTTTGAGAATGCATAAAAAAAAACAAGGCAGCCATGCGCAAAAAGTTGCCAATAAAGTGAACTAAAAAGGGCCATCTTGCTCGCCGCGGTCACATTGCTAGGCGGGCGGCCAGGAACGGGCGGTCGTCATTACATTGGACATCACCAGCCACCAATCGTTGGAGCGCCCGGGGCCGCTGCACACAGTCAGAGACTGTTTCTGTTACCATAGGGGAATCGTGGAAAGATCACATCTACAAGTTAATGTCTTCTCACACCCGGCACACCCCAGCTGGGTGGTGGGTCCATGAATGACGAACCCAAATAGTTCGCAAAAAGGTTCCGGTAATCCTGTCTGTTCGTTAAGACCAGAAACTCGTCGATCATATAGTACCATAAATCGAGGACGTCTTTGTCTCCATCGCGGTATATGTAGTGTATCGCCATTCCTCGTACCCAATTAACCGCATTCATCCGGGTCATAGGGAAATAGACAGCGTCGGGATGAAAGAGTTCTTGGGGTAAAATCGAAACGTAGGAGCGGCGGAGCAGGAAAGCCAGGATCTGGCGGATCAGTTTCCAGCACTCACGCGCGGGGCCACAGTTCAGTCTATGTTCGTCCGTGTCTAACGTCGTGCAACGGGGGCACACAGGGTCGTCAATTAGGTGAATGGCATGCAGCCGTTGTCGGGTTGGAAGTTTCTCGTTAACGACCACATACCACGTCGACCGCACGAAACTAGACAGGAACGGCGCGTGGATGGCTCGCCATACCCGTGGCCAGTCGACCGTAGGGTGGCGCCGTACAATGTCGTTATCCGGAGTCCAGTGCTGGAGAGCACTATAATAAGTCTTCGCTGTCGGATTCCGTGTCTCCGATATAACCCGCAACACATAGCTATGCTCTACGAAAAACGTTCTAATATGTGACAGCGAGGGCGATAAATGTCCAACTGGTACCGGTGGGTACAGCGTACGTGGGGCCACTTCTTCAATCAGTAGGCCGGGGAGACTGGCTGTTGGTGAAAGCCAGAGTCGCCTCATGGAACGGAGATACAGTGCCAGCGCTCTGTGCTTGACGTGAGTGAGTCCAACACCGCCTTTGTCGAAGGGTAAAGTAAGCGTAACAAAACGGATCTTGAAAACAGCACCATCGTTCACCACGTGTCCAAACACTGCCTGTATCCTGGAATCCATCGTGTCCGTTATCGGCAGTACATGGGCGTAATGGTTAAGGTGAGAAGCCATGTACACATTGACGTATTGGGCGCGTTGCAAAATGTTCAATGATCTGAATTTATTGAGACGAGCCTCTAAACGGAGTCGTCGTAAGACCATACGATACGTAGAGGCCGCCGTGCGTTGTATTTGTCGATGGAGTGATATCCCTAAACACTTGAGCATCGGGACCCTTGTCAGAGGTACGGCCAGACCTGCAGGCATTCCTCGTCCTACCTCCATGTAGCGTGATTTCCGAAGGTTGAGCACACTGCCTGCCACCGCCCCATACTGGTGGAGCCAGGAAAACGCCGTGTGTATTTCGTCACCAGACCGTGCTAAGAACATCACATCGTCGGCGTATGCACCACATCGAAAGGTTACGGAACGGAGGGTAAGTCCTTCTAAGCGTCGCCGTAGTCCGTGAAGAGCTGGTTCGAGGGCAACGGCGAAGAGCATGGCAGAAAGAGGACAACC
The DNA here is from genome assembly GCF_023897955.1 of Schistocerca gregaria. NCBI lineage: Eukaryota > Metazoa > Arthropoda > Insecta > Orthoptera > Acrididae > Schistocerca > Schistocerca gregaria. The sequence continues at coordinate 214,318,376 of NC_064923.1, read as the reverse complement.
CTGCCGGACGGACCTGTTGACACGGACGGGGGCGGACCGACAGCCGTTGATCATAATCCTCGTGACAGCCCCATGGATCAATCGAAGCACAACAGACGTCGTCAGACGCGGGACACCGATGTGTTCCATAACAGCACGCAGGAAACCATGGTTAACGCGGTCGAAAGCATGGTCGAAGTCCAGCGCAACAAGAGCGCCTTGGAGGCGGCAAGTTTGCATGAGCGCCACCACGTCTCTATAGGTGCTTAAAGTCGTAAACACATTAGTGTCGCCCCCGAGGCAGGTTTGATCAGTGTGAATGGCCGCCATTACCGTAGGTTTGAGCCTCTCACGGAGCATGCGTGTCAACAGCTTATAGTCAGTGTTTAGCATTGTCAACGGGCGAAAATCAAGATGGCGACGGCCTCCGCCGGGTTTGGGCACAGGGATCAAGAGACCCTCAGTAAAGTCAGATGGTACCTGAAAATCGGCGTCCAGGAGTTCACTGTACATCCTGACCCACATTGGGCCCATGAGATCAAAGAACCGCTTGTAAAATTCAAGAGGGAGGCCGTCAGGGCCAGGCGTTTTGTTGGGAGAGCCACGCAACAGAGCCTCTCGCAGTTCTTCCAAAGTCACCGCCGACAAGAGCGTAGCATCATCTTGTAGGTTCCGAGAGACTGGTAGGTCAGATAGGACTTCCCTGACCCCTACATTCACGTGGGACTCCCTCTCGTAAAGAAGTTTATATGACTGTGTGAACGCTCGGACGATATCCATTTGTGCGTCAACGCGTCGCCCATCACCAACTGAGCTACCGAAGCACGACTCACGGCCGGTACTCACAGCTTTATTTCTGCCAGTATCTCGTCCCCTACCTTCCAAACTTTACAGAAGCTCTCCTGCGAACCATGCAGAACTAGCACTCCTGAAAAAAAGGATATTGCGGAGACATGGCTTAGCCACATCCTGGGGGACGTTTCCAGAATGAGATTTTCACTCTGCAGCGGAGTGTGCGCCGATATGAAACTTCCTGGCAGATTAAAACTGTGTGTCCGACCGAGACTCGAACTCGGAACCTTTGCCTTTCGCGGGCAAGTGCTCTACCAACTGAGCTACCGAAGCACGACTCAGGCCCGGTACTCACAGGTAGGAGATGAGATACTGGAAGAAGTAAAGCTGTGAGTACCGGCCGTGAGTCGTGTTTCGGTAGCTCAGATAGTAGAGCACTTGCCCGCGAAAGGCAAAGGTCACGAGTTCGAGTCTCGGTCGGGCACACAGTTTTAATATGCCAGGAAGTTTCAACCTTAATATTGATTGTACAATCGTGAGCTTGCGCACGTTAAATTTTTCATGCATATCTCAGACATTTGCTAACGTGGATAGTCTGATTTATGCGTTGATACTGCCCCAGGTTTGTGTTCAAGAACAAAAAAAAAAAAAAAAAAATTGTCACTTCCATTCGGAATGGCGAGACGATTTACCTTAAAGAGTAGCTGAACCATTTCGTAACACCAAAGTAAGAACAGGCTTTCGTATTGCCCTTACGTTGCGTCTGATCATACGTCACAGTACCCAACACAATAAACCTTACACACAATCGAAGTCTATAAAATCAGCTGTGCCGGCCGGTGTGGCCGTGCGGTTCTAGGCGCTTCAGTCTGGAACCGCATGACCGCTACGGTCGCAGGTACGAATACTGCCTCGGGCATGGATGTGTGTGATGTCCTTAGGTTAGTTAGGTTTAAGTAGCCCTAAGTTCTAGGGATGAAGACGAAATGGGAGATACGATACGATACGATACTGCGTGAAGAGTTTGACAGAGCACTGAAAGACCTGAGTCGAAACAAGGCCCCCGGAGTAGACAACATTCCATTAGAACTACTGACGGCCTTGGGAGAGCCAGTCATGACAAAACTCTTCCAGCTGGTGAGCAAGATGTATGAGACAGGCGAAATACCCTCAGACTTCAAGAAGAATATAATAATTCCAATCCCAAAGAAAGCAGGTGCTGACAGATGTGAGAATTACCGAACTATCAGTTTAATAAGTCACAGCTGCAAAATACTAACGCGAATTCTTTACAGACGAATGGAAAAACTGGTAGATGCGGACCTCGGGGAGGATCAGTTTGGATTCCGTCGAAATGTTGGAACACGTGAGGCAATACTGACCTTACGACTTATCTTAGAAGAAAGATTAAGAAAAGGCAAACCTACGTTTCTAGCATTTGTAGACTTAGAGAAAGCTTTTGACAAAGTTGACTGGAATACTCTTTTTCAAATTCTAAAGGTGGCAGGGGTAAAATACAGGGAGCGAAAGGCTATTTACAATTTGTACAGAAACCAGATGGCAGTCATAAAAGTCGAGGGGCATGAAAGGGAAGCAGTGGTTGGGAAAGGAGTGAGACAGGGTTGTAGCCTCTCCCCGATGTTATTCAATCTGTATATTGAGCAAGCAGTAAAGGAAACAAAAGAAAAATTTGGAGTAGGTATTAAAATTCATGGAGACGAAGTAAAAACTTTGAGGTTCGCCGATGACATTGTAATTCTGTCAGAGACGGCAAAGGACTTGGAAGAGCAGTTGAACGGAATGGACAGTGTCTTGAAAGGAGGATATAAGATGAACATCAACAAAAGCAAAACGAGGATAATGGAATGTAGTCAAATTAAATCGGGTGATGCTGAGGGAATTAGATTAGGAAATGAGACACTTAAAGTAGTAAAGGAGTTTTGCTATTTAGGAAGTAAAATAACTGATGACGGTCGAAGTAGAGAGGATATAAAATGTAGACTGGCAATGGCAAGGAAAGCGTTTCTGAAGAAGAGAAATTTGTTAACATCGAATATAGATTTATGTATCAGGAAGTCGTTTCTGAAAGTATTTGTTTGAAGTGTAGCCATGTATGGAAGTGAAACATGGACGATTACTAGTTTGGACAAGAAGAGAATAGAAGCTTTCGAAATGTGGTGCTACAGAAGAATACTGAAGATAAGGTGGATAGATCACGTAACTAATGAGGAGGTATTGAATAGGATTGGGGAGAAGAGAAGTTTGTGGCACAACTTGACTAGAAGAAGGGATCGGTTGGTAGGACATGTTTTGAGGCATCAAGGGATCACAAATTTAGCGTTGGAGGGCAGCGTGGAGGGTAAAAATCGTAGAGGGAGACCGAGAGATGAGTACACTAAGCAGATTCAAAAGGATGTAGGTTGCAGTAGGTACTGGGAGATGAAGCAGCTTGCACAGGATAGAGTAGCATGGAGAGCTGCATCAAACCAGTCCCAGGACTGAAGACAACAACAACAACAAGTTCTAGGGGACTGATGACCACAGATGTTAAGCGCCATAGTACTAATAGTACTCAGAGCAATTTGAACCATTTTTGAAATCAACTGTGGAGAGTGCAATTACTCTTCTATAAAACAAACTGGTAGGAGTTTTAACACTCGTTTTAGAGATCAGGGTAACACGAGTGACAATTGAAAATCATTCTCCGCGAACCTTATTTGGGCTGCTCATCGAAAACTATTTATAAATTCTCCATAGAATCAGAAAAGGAGGACAGATTATTTAGAAGAAATCGGGATTTATAGGGCATTTAGAGCCAGAATATATTTTAAGTGAAAAGAATGACCTTAAAAATAAGAAATTCCTGGATCGCTACAGGAGCATCTTATAATCTAGTGCTTTTTGATATGATTCATTTAGCGGTGTTAATACTGGGAAATGTTCCAGACCATCCTATTACTACTTAACACCTGTTCCTTTCCTACGTACGTACATTACTTGCACTTGTTTTACGTATGTGGACCGCTACTTTCATCTACATCTCAGTTTTTAGACCCTCTTCTGTACTTGTATTTTGTGGGTATTTTATTACTGTGACTTTACCTACTTTTCATCTACACTCTCAGTATCATTTGTGGATTCCGTTTCCGTTTAACACATATTTTGTTACTTTTCTCTTCCGTGCGCACCCATTTCACAAGTCGCATGGTATCGACTCCATATTGCATTAGCATCTTTACTCTCCATAGCTCATACTCTTTGTATGCTTATATCTTTGCCGCTTTTGTGATCCACTTATCACGCCCGCTACACGAGGATTAAACTTAAGTGCTTATATCATTATTTCACCAGCTTTCTGACGTATACGGCACATGGAACAGCAGACAAATCCACACCACCAATGCAGCTGCTCTTGCACAGCAACTCACAGTTTTACACTGAGGTGGCAAAACTCATGGGATACCTCCTAATACCCTCTGGGATTTCCTTCTGCCCGGGATAGTGCAGCAACTCGACGTGGCATGGACTCAGCAAGTTTTTGGAGGTCACTCGCAGAGATATTGACCCACACTGCCTCTATAACCGTTCATAACTGACCTCTCGATTGCGTCCCACAGATGTTCGATGCGATTCATATCGGGGGATCTGGAGCGCTGTGATTGGCTAGAGCGCTCCCCGCCTGTTTCCAAGTCAACGTACACTAATAAACATATTTAAGCACAGATTAAATACTCGCTCGAATCGTCCAGAATGTTATTCACAGCAATCACGAACAACTGCGGCCCGTGGACATAAGAACATTGCCATTCACGAAAATTCCATCATTGTTTGGGAACGTAAAGCCCGTGAATGGTTGTAAATGGTCTCCAGGTAGCCGAACACAACCATTTTCAGTCAATTATCGGTTCACTTGGACCAGAGGACCCAGTGCGTACCATGTAAACTCAGTGCACATCATTACGGGACTACCACAAGCTTACACAATGTCTTGTCGACAACTTGGGTCCGTGGTTTCATGTGGTCCGAGCCACACTGGAACCCTACCACCAGCTCTTACCAACTGAAAACCTAAAAGGTCACGGTTTTCCAGTAGTCTAGGATCCAACCGATATGGTAATGAGCCCAGGAGAGGAGCTGCAGGCGATAACGTGCTGTTAGCAAAGGCATTCATGTCGGTCGTCTGCTGCCATAGCCCATTAACGTCAAATTTCGCTTCACTGTCGGAATGGATACGTTCTTCATATATACCGCATTGATTTCTGCGGTTATTTCACGCAGTGTTGCTTGTCTGTTAGCAATGACAACTGCATGCAAAGGCCGCTGCCGTTATGTGAAAGCCGTCGGCAGCTGCGTTGTTCGTGGTGAGAGGTAATGCCGTAATCTTGGCACACTCTTGACACTGTGGATCTCGAAATATCAAATTCCCTAGCGATTTCCAAAATGGAATCTTCCATGCTTCTAGTTCTGACTACCATTCCGCGTTCAGAGTCCGTTAATTCCCAATGTGCGGGCATAATCACGTCGGAAACCCTTTTACGTGACCCACCTGAGTACAAAGGACAGCTCCGCCGATACACTTCCCTCTTACACCTCGTGTACGCGATACTGCCGCCATCTGTATATGAGCACATCACTATCCCATGACTTTCGTCACATCAGTGTGTATTATTGAGTGTGTTACAACGTTCCACGTAAGTAGGTTGAAATTTTCACTTTTAGCGTTCGGAAGTTCTTTAATTACGTGTATGGTATTTAACGGCGATTGCTTTCAGAAAGCTTGAAAATGACCACCTGTCAAACTTATGATCGCAACCAATAATGTCTTAACAGCCTAGAGCGGAATGATCTCATCTAAAAATTTTACATCGGCTGCTGACCCAGTCATCATCAGAATATTCCTGTGTCGTACCTACCGCGCGCCACACTCTGTTCACTGACGATAGACGTACCGGGTGATCAAAAGGTCAGTATAAATTTGAAAACTGAATAAATCGCGGAATAATGTAGATAGAGAGGTACAAATTGACACACATGCTTGGAATGACATGGTGTTTCATTAGAACCAAAAAAATACAAAAGTTCAAAAAATGCCCGACAGATGGTGCTTCATCTGATCAGAATAGCAGTAATTAGCATAACAAAGTAAGACAAACTAAAGATGATGTTCTTTACAGGAAATGCTCAATATGTCCACCATCATTCCTCAACGATAGCTTTAGTCGAGGAATAATGTTCTGAACACCACTGTAAAACATGTCCGAAGTTATAGTGGGGCATTGGTGTCGGTGTTGTCTTTCAGCGTCCCTACAGATGTCGGTCGATCACGATACACTTGCGACTTCAGGTAACCCCAAAGCCAATAATCGCACGGACTGAGGTCTGGGGATCTGGGAGGCCAAGCATAACGAACGTGGCGGATGAGCGCACGATCATCACCAAACGACGCGCGCAAGAGATCTTTCACGCGTCTAGCAATATGGGGTGGAGCGCCATCCTGCATAAACGTCGTACGTTCCAGCAGGTGTTCATCAGCCAGGCTGGTGATGATGCAATTCTGTAACATATCGGCGTACCTCTCACCCGCCACGGTAGCAGTTACAAAACCAGACTCACGCATTTCCTCGGAGAAAAAAGGCCCGATAACGGTAGATGTGGTAAATCCAACCCATACCGTGACTTTATCGTCGTGCAATGCAGTTTCTACGACAGTTCTAGGATTTTCGGTAGCCCAAATTCAGCAGTTGTGGGCATTGACAGACCCTCGGGGCGTGAAATGAGCTTCGTCGGTCCACAAGACGTTACTCAACCATTCGTCATCTTCCGTCATCTTTTGAAACGCGCACACCGCAATTGCCCTCCGCTTCACTAAATCGCCAGGTAACAGTTCATGATGCCGATGGATTTTGTACGGATTGCATCGGACAGTACGCCTAAGTGCCAACCAAACAGCCGGTCGCTGTGGCCGAGCGGTTCTAGGCGCTTCAGTCCGGAACCGCGAAACTGCTTCGGTCGCAGGTTAGAATCCTGCCTCGGCCATGGATGTGTGTGATTTCCTTAGATTAGTTAGGTTTAAGTAGTTCTAAGTTCTCGGGGACTGATGACCTCAGATGTTAAGTCCCATAGTGCTCAGAGCCATTTGAATCTACCAAACAGTAGTATATGGAATGCCGGTGCGACGTGCGACTGCACGAGCGCTGACTTTCCTGTGCATAGACGAACCCGCTACAGTCTCCATTTCTTCCTGAACTGTCTCAGCAGCATTACGCCTTGTGCTCGGTCGGCCACTACGGGGTCTATCATCTAAACAACCCGTGGCTTCGAACTTCGAAATCATTCTCGCCACAGCTGCATTTGTCAACGGACCTTTACCCGTTCGAATCCCCTTCCTATGGCGATAGGATTGTAACTCTGAACTAGCACATTCCCAATTCTGATAATACAGTTTCACTAAAAGCGCCTTTTCAGGTAACGTCAACATGCTGCGACTGCTGGCGCATCTGATTCTCTCTCTCATTACGGCTCCTTTTACACACGATTGTTATGCGCAGTCACTGACGTTTTGCTGTCCAGCGCCATCGGTCGGACATTTTGTAAACTTTTTTCTTTTGTTTTGTTCTAGTAAAACCCCATGTCATTCCAAGCATGTGTGTCAATGTTTACCTCTCTATCTACATTATTCCGTGCTTTATTAAGTTTTAAAATTTATACTGACTGTTTGATCGTACGGTATATATAAATGCAGAGGTAGAAGACGAGTAGTGTTCCCACGTGCCAGTGTGGACGGAAAGTGTGTTGGAGTAAACAGAGCTGGCCCTCTTTGCAGCTTCCGCTGGCACCTAGAGAACAATGGAGGAGTGTCATTTAGTGGGTTGTCAGGCGCCCCTGATATCGTCTCTAATCTCCACAGCTCGTGTGCGTTTTCGCAGACTCTCTGGCCTCGCTTCCAAACAGAGGGCAACACGCTTCGTCACGAACCACATTATTTAGTCACGTTTGGCCACTACATACACTCAAGAACATTAGTACTAACTCACCGCAGAAAAAATGGCGTTGTTCGCGTTGACACGGAAAGGCTTTCGAAGTGCGTTAATCGCAAAAAAGTTTGATTTCAAAGATTGAAAATCTAAAGATATTTGATAGGTGACGTTAATCACTCTAGGGATGTGCTATATTGCCAAATCATCGATGCCAAATTAGAATTAATCATCGACTTCTAAAAAACGATGGACGATAATAACGAAGATTAAAACTTCCATGTTTCCAGCATCGATAGCTAACGGCGCATTTACGATATTGTTGTTGTTGTTTTCAGACAGAAGACAAGTTTTATGCAGTTCTGTTAGTCTAATCTATACAAACCTCTTCATGTCTGAAACCTACGTCCATTTCAACGTGCTACACTGTATGGACGTCTTGGTTTCCCTGTATAATTTTTACCCTCCACGTTTCCTTCCATCGTCAAATTGACAATTTCTTGATGCCTGAGGTTGTGTCCAATAAATTGATCCCTTATTTTATTCAAGTTGCGCTATAAACTTCTTTCTTTCTCCATTTTGATTCAGCACCTCATTTTTTATTCGATCTACCCATCCAATCTTCGGCGTTGTTCTGTCGCACCACATTTCAAAGGTTCTATCTTCTTCTTGTCTGAACTACTTATTGTCCACTTTTTACTTCCACATGAGGCTTCACATAAGACAGACGCCTTAACAACATATTTATTAATATTGAAATTCATATAAGATGTCACCAAATTCCTCTTTTTCAGATTTGTTTTCTTGCTATTGCTAGTCTGTATTTTTTACCTTCCGTACTTCGGCCGTCATTTTGCTGTGAAAATAACAAAAGTCACCTTCTACTTTAGTGCCTTATTTCATAATCTAACACCCTCTGCACCACCTGATTTACTGAGACTATACATCACTACCTCTGTTTTACTATTTATCGACGTTCATCTTATAATCCCTTCTCAAGACATTGTCCATTCCGTTAAACTGCTCTTCCAAGTCCTTAGCCGCCTCTGACACATTTACAAAGCCACCGGTAGAACGTAAAATTTTTGTTTTACTCTAGAACTTTCCAAATTTTTCCTCCCTTTCCTTTACAGCTAGCCAACGGCCTTGTCGCAGTGGTAACATGGTTCCTGTCAGAACACCGAAGCTAAGCGCTGTCGGGATGGGCTAGCACTTAGATGGGTAGTCATCCAGTCTGCCTATGGCTGTGGCAAACCGAGGAGCTGCTTGATTGAGAAGTAGCGACTCCGGTCTCTGAAACTGACACACGGCCGGGAGAGCGGTGTGCTGACCACGTGCCCCTCCATAACCGCATCCAGTGACGCCTGTGGGCTGTTGATGATACGGCGGCCGGTCGGCACCGTTGGGCCTTCATGGCCTGTTCGGGAGGAGCTTAGTTAGTTTTTTCTCCTTTACAGCTGTCTACCTGTTGAGTTTGAATAACACTGAGGAGAGACTACAGCGCCCTGTTACTATTCTCTCAGCTTTGGTTTCCCTCACATGTCCTTTGACTCTTATAACTGTAGTCTAGCTTCTGTACAAATTGCAGATAACGTTTACATCCCTGTGGTTTATCGCTGCTACCTTCAAAATTTCAAAGAGTGTGCTTCAATCTACATTGTCAGAAGCTTTCTCTAAATCTACAAATGCTATAGAATGGAAATAAGCAACGTACAGATACATCCAATATAAATTTATTACAGAGCAGTAATTGTAGCATACCTCGAGACTTTTCGTCTAAAGACTGTAAAAACAACAATTCCGTGATACGTTTTTCCTACAGGGTATTACGTTGTTAATAGTGCGTGTGTCTTGCTTTTGACAAGTCTTTTAGAAAGTGACGATATGGCTATACAGTTCAAATATGTAAGTCCAGACTTTTTTCTAGCTTTGGATAGGTAGTGCCGGTGATGCTGTTCTGTAGTTCTAACGGATCTTGTTTAATATGTAGAAGGCGAACTTTCACATAACTGAACTGTGGTGGTAGGTCCGTCTTTATTCCAGTTCGCAAATTCTCTTTTTCGTATGTTGTCTTGTAATGTTCACTCCATAAATTCAATTAGGTTTCTGTTTTTATTCGTTAAGTTTTCCCACCTTACTGAATGTTCGACGAGGTTTCGGGACTGCAGCCAGATCATGATTCAATTAGGTTTCTGTTTCGATTCGTAAAGTTTTCCCGGCGTACTGAATGGTCGATGAGCATCATGATCCACCTGCAATCCTGAATCAGGTTTCTGTTTTCCTGTAACGCATACACTGATTAGCCAGAACATCGTGTACAGATCTGGTGAGGGTGGCGGGGGGGGGGGGGGGGCGAACATTAATTGTAACTTGCCACTGTGTTCCTCGAACCACTCCACCACACTCCTGGCGCATTACTTTGCTGAGATATGCCACTGTCGTCGGGAAAAATGGTCGTCGTGAAGTGGTGTACGTGGTCTGCAGCCAGTGTGCGATGATCCTTGGCCGGCGTGGTGCCTCACAAGAGCTCCGCCGGACCCATGGATGCCCACCTGAATGTTCCCCAAAGTATAATGGAGCCACCGTCAGCTGGTTTCCGTCCTGCAGTACATGTGTCAAGGAACTGTTCTCCTGGAAGACGACGAATTCGTGCCCTCCTACCGGCATGATGAAGAATGTATTGGATTAATCAGACGATGCAACGCTCTGCTACTGCGCCAACGTCCAGTGTCGATGGTCACATAACCGTTTCAGTCGTAGTTTGCCGATGTCACGGTGTTAACACTGGTACATGCATGGATCGCCGGTCGCGGAGGCTAATCGTTAGAAGTGTTCGGTGTACTGTGTGTTCAGACACACTTGTACTTTGCGCAGCATTAAAGTCTGATGTTAGCTGCGCCACAGTTCGCCTTTTTTTCTGTTTTAACAGTCAGCGCACCCGACGACGTCCGACATCTGTAATGAGGGGTGACCGGCCAACCCTACAACGTATGGAAGTGGGTTCACCTTGGTTTCTCCACGTGTTGAAGACACTTGCCACAGCATTCCTTAAACACATCGGCGTCGTTGCACTGACGAAGAGATACTGGAAATACTAAGGAGTGACAGTGACAGTGAATGTGGCATCTTCAATAAATGTAGTGACGGTGAAGATTCATTAGAAGAATCTCGTAGTAATACACCTCCACGTACTTCACCTAATAGAGCTCGCCAATCCACCTGGAAAGATACAGGTTTTAAGGAAATGTATACCTTCATTGGTATTTGGCTTCTCAAGGCTCTTGGTAAATAGTTGAAGATAAAAGAATAAAGGTCCAGAGATGTACTTCTGAGTACTCCAATTTTTGGCGAAGCTATGTCCCGTGACCGATTTATGTTACTTTGGAGAAGAGATGACAGTTAGTTTAAAATTAAGAAAATAATTGATGCAGTTCATGTGGCGTTCCGCAGTGGATTTAATCAATGCAGAAATCTCAGTGTTGATGAAAGCCTACAATTTTTCAAAGGTCGCTTATCTTTTAATTCCTTCGAAACGAAGTAGATTTGGAATCAAAACATTCGTGTTGTGCGACTTTAAAACTGGGTACGTCTAGGATTTCAATGTATACACTGGCAGGACAACAGATATTGAAGTCCATAATTTGGGGAAATCTGGTGATATTGTGACAACGCTAATGAAACCATACCTTGAACGTGGACATACTCTGTATGTCGACAATTGGTATAAAGTCAAGCCTTGTTGCTCTGGCTTCACAACCAGAGAACAGCATCATGCGGTACTGTACTTAGGAACAGGCGCAATTTTCCGAAGTGACAAATGAAACTGAAACGAGGAGAAGTAGAGTTTATTTCAACTGACGCAATGCTTGTCATCAAGTGGTGCGACAAGAGAAAAGTGTTCATGCTGACTACCTGTAACACAACATAAACGCGTGACATGGGCAAGACAAACAGGACGACTCGCGAAAAAGTAATGAAGGCGCAATGTGTTGTTGATTACAGTGAAAATATGGGAGCAGTAGACAACTCTGATATGCTATTAAGTTCTGTTGAATCTGCGTAAATCTGTTAAATGGTACAAAAAGTTTTATTTTTCATGTTGCGGCCTGCCGAAGTGGCCGAGCGGTTCTAGGCGCTACAGTCTGGAACCGCGCACCGCTACGGTAGCAGGTTCGAATCTTACCTTGGGCATGGATGTGTGTAATGTCCTTAGGTTAGTTAGGTTTAAGTAGTTCTAAGTTCTAGGGGACTGATGACCTCAGAAGTCTCGTAGTGCAGAGGGCGATTGGAACATTATTTTTTTTTTTCATGTTGCGGACCTTTGTGTTTTGAATGCTCGCACTCTTCACAGATCGGTGACAGGGAGCAAAATATCACTAGCAGATTTTCATTTATGTCTGGTACGAGAACTTGTGGAAAATTTTTACAGAACGGGGAAGAGAAAGGAAAGGAAGACGCTCTGATGACGAGTATCCTCTTCGCTTTACTGGGAGGCACTTTCCACATGTCAGTCCAAGTGGCAATCCAAGAAACGCGAACTATGGCGTAGATGTGCAGTCTGCTCGAAACAGAATGTGCGTCGAGAAACGAAATATGAATGCAAAACATGCAATGTAACTTTGTGCTTTGACCCATATTTTGAAACATACCACACAAAGAAGAACTTTTAGCGTTGCTACAGCTGGAAGATGAAATGAAGCCATTACTTGCGAAAAAAAACACTCAAAAATTAAAAAATGGAAATAATTACAAAAATAACAAAAATATATTTAACTTCGGCATTGCCGGCCCAAAGCCCGGATGAGAAAGAAGGATGGAAAATATAATTGCGCAAAAAAAGAAAAAAAAAGAAAAGCGAATTATCTGAGCTTGAAGAGCCTCTTCATATGAAATACTTTGCTGATAAACACCTTACGTACGAACGACATGTGAAACATCCGGTCTGTGCTGACAAACACAGACTGGGTGCTTCAAACGTTCATACAGAAGGAGCAAAAATAAAAACTTAGTATGGATTCTCCTATAACTTCTTGGTAGAAGTTAAACCTTAAACTTAGTGCAAATATCATTAATGAAACAAAAAATTCTAGCATTATTGTTACAACAAAATTGTAGCCTGGGTTGTGGTAAAAGTATTTATTTAAGTGGCGACTAATTTCGATCGAATCCCATTTTCAAACCACCATGTAAAACAGACTGTGACAACCACATTATAGCTGTTAATAAAACCATAGAAGATGGATAGCTATCGATATTCTATGGTTTTATTTACAGCTATAATGTGTTTGTCACATTCCTTTTTTTCATGGTTGTTTGAAAAATAAATATTTTTTATCGCAACCCAGGCTACAATTTTCTAGTAATATTCAGTAACGGATTGCTGTCCTATGTTTCCAGGACACTGGATTTGTGAAAAAATTCTAGGCCTACACTTGGAAAGGGGGTCTCGGAACACGTTGGTCAGTTGCACACACCCGCATGTTTCTGAAGCACAAAAGGTCACTAGGAATTAAAGGTGACATTTAAGTAGATAGTTTAGAAACTTTAGTATTTCCTTATCTAATTCTTAAACGAAAGTTATAAATCAATGTTTATTTCTACTATACAATAAAAATTGCACCCCTTATAAAAATAATTCAGAATTTAATTTTTGATTTTGAAGTTTCCTTGGGGATCATTTATTGGGTCAATGCTCTCAAAATATAGTGATTAGCTTCTAAAGTGTGTCTCGGCATCCAGACACTTCCCTCGAAGGTTGTTTGCGGGGGAATTATTGCGCTAGTACAGAAGAATGTCAACATTTGGTCGTTACGGATTCTACAGTTGTGTACAAAAATCTGATAAGTATCCGTATGCCAAATAAAACACAGATGTATACTGAGACCTTATGACGATTCTCAAGAACTAATTGCAAATGAAAGAAAGCCTTTGACGAGGAGTTACATGTTAGCAGCGTAAGCAGTTTCAGTGTACATTACGTCTGTTGAGCAATTCATCTCCAGATTCAAAGCCATGAAATAAGTATCCAGATATCCTGCATTTATTTGTAATGTCGGCGACTGTCACGACCGCCGTGGTTCCAGAAATTCTCAAGCCAGCGCGAGGACGGCTGAGCAGAGAGCTCAGGCACACACAGTGGTCCGCGGAAGTGGCTTCTAGCACAGGTACACAGATTAGGCGGCCCCAAGGGCAGGATTGACACGACCAGCTGCGCTGGTACAGCACTCGAAGGGTTAATTTTATGTCGACTTTTTAACTGTCCCACAGTGCATGTCCCCGCATTAATGTATATTATAACTCCCATCGTCTTCATTTACCATGTTTTTTACATCCCCTTCTTATACCCCCTTCTTATGTAAGAGTCCCTCATTTCTGTATTATTGTGAAGCCATTTGGCCGGAGAGTGGTGTACTGTGCCGCTGCCAGTCCTCTGCTGCCCATATGGGGCAGCGGAATGAAATTACGATAAAAAGAAGACCACTCAGTCAGTCGTGCATTTGTTTTGATAGTATTCGCTACTGACTCCACTCTACTACCACCTACTCATCAATGACTTAGCTGTGGTATCAGTTTTCCTCTCTGGTCTCGATTTCGATAGTGGCTCGTACTTGATCTGTTGACAGCGTTTTGTGCCGAAAGTTCTTTGCACTTCATTGTTGCATAGTTTGTTATTGACTTTCACTCATTGTGTCGGGTCCACCACTTGGTTAGCCCTGTTGCTCGTCTCCTTCCTTCTTTTTTTTTAAAACATGTGCACTGGTATCCAGCTGGATATAGCAGTTGGTGACAGAGAAAAAGGAAGATGTCTCATTGCATGTGAGCTAAAGTGGGTAGTCTGCTCAAGCAACAGCAGCAGCTAAAGCACCAGCAGCAGATACAATAGACTTGATACAAAAAGTTGCTACAATTCTTGGCAGACAGACTTTTTGTGCAGAAGGCCCCCCCCCCCCCCCTCAGGCGTTCGACATCCCATTCCATCTTCCATCGTTTCATCCTCTCAGTGACAGTACAGAGCTCTGGAACACATATTTGCATCAGCTGGAGCAACATCTCACTGAGTTCCAAGTCACAAACGATTCATTGCAGTGATTGCTCATTTGCATTTCAAGTCACAAACGATTCATTGCAGCGCTCGCTCTTTTTATTTTGGGCATCGACAGACACCTTTTATCTCCTCCGAAAATTGGTGCCTCTGTCTGAAACCGTCGCCTTCTTCTTTCAGGAGATATGCATTCTGCTGAGCAATTACTATTTCTAGCGGTACCATGATGTTGCCTCCAGGCTAGAATTTCATCAGTAGCACAAACAGACATGACAGTCACACCGGTCATTAATCACTAACTTGCAAGGTCTCAGCCTAAATTTGATTTTTACTTGAGCCAGTCAAGGCTTTAAGGTTTACTTCGCTGATTGCTGCGATCCTGTACATGTTGCAGTAAAGAGATGCACCACTGTTCGGTATCTCGCAGTCGCATAACCCACCCCAAGCCGGCGCCATGACAACACCAAGACACAGTACATATCCTGCAGACAGCAGTCCCCCAGGGCGACCTTGCCACGTAGAAACTGTTTCTCATGCTTCGCACATCTCACCAGAACATGTTTTCAGGTGGACACTGGGGCCACCAACTCTTTGATCAATCCGGTGAGTCACGTCCTACTAGGTTCACCTGACTTGTCCCCATCATCATGCGATTTTGTGGCCTACAGAGATGGTGTGATTCCTCTTTGTGGACTGTTATCTATTGCGGAAATTTACAAATTCGTTCTTGGCTCTTAACGTTCTTTGTCGTCGACCACCGGGAGACTATTTTTCCAAGACTTACCTCTCTGATTCATACCTCCAGCTACCTTTAGATGAGGCATCTCAGAAAATTATCGTCGTTAACACGCCATTTGGGTTGTATAAGTACAAGCGACTCCCCTTTGGCATTTCTGCAACCCCTGCAATATTTCGGCGATGCCAGGAACAGTTGATACAACATAGTCCAGCTTGTGTCAGTTACCTGCATGATCCTACTATCACAGGATGATCTACCAGGAGCATTTGAAAAACCTCTGCTGTCTGTTCACGACCCTGTGGGAAATGGGTCTGTGTTGTCAGGAAAAGTGGAGATTTTTTTCATCCAGGTGTGGAGTACTTGGGGCACTGGATCTCTGCAGAGGGAATCAGACCTACTAACCAGAACATGGTCATCACTTCTCTAATTCTCCTGATGAATTTACCTGAATTACAAGGATTTTTGGGCAAGCACAACTACTATGTTAAATTCCTATCCCAGTTGACCCACGTTGCACAACCTCTCAATCAGTGGCTTCAAAAGGGGGTTCTTATGCCTGTATCCTTGCCGCCGCCTGGGTTTTTGTCAAATTGGAAACCATGTGGACGTAAACACCCTGCCTCACGCCCTTTTCTACCAATCGCCCACAGGTTGTGTCAGCCTGTGCATCTGCCTACAGTATGGTTCAAATGACTGTAAGCGCTATGGGTCTTAACATCTGAGGTCATCAGTCCCCTAGACTTACAACTACTTAAACCTAACCTAAGGATATCACACACATCCATGCCCGAGGGAGGATTCGAATCTGCGACCATAGCAGCAGTGCGGTTCGGGACTATAGCACCTAAAAGCGCTCGGCCACAGCAGCTGGCCGGACTACAGTATCAGAGCGACCTTTACACACAGGAATGGTGATGGTTCTAAACAGCCTATAGCATACAGATCCAAGATCATGTCCCGAGCACAATGAAACTATTTTCAAATCGAAGAGGACTCTTTGACAGTACTGCTCGCAGTCAAGAACTTTCACTTTTACCTTTCGGGATGAATTTCTCTCTAATTACGAATCAAAAGCCATTGGTGGAGTTATTTGGGCCGCATTCCAACCTCTCTGAACGAGAAACCCAACGTCTTCAGCACTGGACGTTTTTCCTTATTGCCTACAATTATACTATGTGGTGCATGCTGACAGCTCAGCATTCTAATGCTAATGCGTTGTCCCATCTGTCAGCTAGCCCAGACCCTGATTTCAACCAACAGAAGGTCCTCTGCTTCCATATTGAAGCTAAACGACAACATACATTGGATGGTTTTCCTCTTATGGCCAAGTGTGCTGCTGCTGCTGCAATGCACTGGGACCATACTCTGTGAATGGTCCTCCACTATGTAATCCACAGCTGTCTCCATTCTCTCAAACGTCAGTTGACTATAGCACTCTGTTTATGAAAACAATTTTTCTCATCAACTGTCATTTATGGATGATGCTATCCTTCTGGATCCATCAAGTGGTTATTCTAATGGAATTGCATCATTGGGTATTGAGTTTACTCCACTGATGTCACTGGGGCATGTCTTGCATGAAGACGCTAGCATGCTACCTTATTTACTGGCCTAGGATCAAGATGATCTTAAGTGGTACAGCACGTGCCCAGCGCCAGTCGGCGCTCTCTCAGTCCTTTGCCCATTGGTGCACTTCTCACCTCTCTTGGGACCCCATCCATCTAGATTTTGCAGGCTCATTCTTTGGTTCTATGTGTTTGTTCATTGTGGGTGCTTTTCAAAGCATCCATGGCATCATCCACAGCCGAGACCACTCTTATTGCCGTGGACTATGTTTTGGCTGTCAAAGTGTTGCCTCGCACATTAGTATCTGAAGTTGCCCACAATTCATGGCCTCTGCCTTCAAGGAATTCTGTACCGCCCACGGAATCACACATCTGGAGCCCTCCATTCCACCCTTCCTCCAATAGTGAAGCTGAACGTCTGGTCGAGATGTTTAAGCAGTAGATGAAGAACGCTGTCGACTCCTCCATCGCTGCTGCGGCCCTTACTTTGCTTTTGAGCACTTAATCACACCACACCAATTAACAATCGTAGCTCTGGGGAGCTCCGGCTTGGTCGCCAACCTCGGACTTTGCTTCGTCTACTGACACCATCATCTTCGGAACATCGCGCATGTCCCTGCCAGTCTTGCATTCGTAGCACGACGGTGTGGGCACGTTCCTAAGGGAGTTGCTGAGGGTTGGGCGTCAGCAACTATAGTGACCACCCAAGGGCGACGAGTTGCGTCGGTCCAAATGCAGAAGGGCCACGATCACTGTCACCACAACTAGCTTCAGCCTCGGACACCAGCATCCCCTCCGCTGCCTCCTTTTCCACCGCCCTCTGCTGCCAATGTGACACAACGGCCAGAACCCCGGGAGGCTACCGCGAAAGTCCCGTTGTTTCCCCGGCCCTCCCCACTGGCTCCCTGCGGATCAGTGGTTCCCTCTGTTACACCCATCTCCAGCGCTGTTCAGATGGACACTGGCGACCGCACTTCCTCCACACAGTCTAAGTCGACGAGCTGCAACTTCGCCTGTAACTTCGTTCCACCTTGCACGACACCATCAGAGGTGTTTCCACCCGAGCACCTAATTCGGGAGGGATGGGTGGGGGGGGGGGGAGGGGGGGGGGGCTAATATCAGGCTGTGCGGAAGTTAAATGCCCTCCGGAGCAATTGCACATCGATGGACGATAAAAGGCAGTGTCGCCGCAGCGCTGTTCTCGCCTAGTGAGTGCGACACAGTCTCACCACGTGAATACACCAGCCTAAAGTGTCTCTCGCGTCCAGTATAAATACCATTGCACCTCGACCGCTAAGTGAGTGGCGACTTCGCTTTAGTATCGGTTTCCTCTTTGATGCGACCGCTACAGTCGCAGGTTCAAATCCTGCCTCGGGCATGGATGTGTGTGATGTCCTTAGGTTAGTTAGGTTGAAGTAGTTCTAAGTTCTAGGGGACTGATGACCTCAAATGTTAAGTCCCTCTGATTCTCACGTTATCTGAAAGTGGATTTTGCTTTCAATCTTTCTTATTTCCAAAAATGTTAAATGGGGTTACATCACGGCCTTGATCAGCAAATAGATATTTCCTTCAAACTAAGATGCAAAACGGGAAGATCAGGGCTAACGTCCGGTCGACGACGAAGTCATTACAGAGAGAGTACAAACTTAGACGAGGGAAATAAATCGGCGAGGAATCATCTTGCTGAAAGCGGTTCGAGGAAAGGAAGGGAATTGTAAGTAATATAGCCGAATGGATATGAACCGCAGTTGTCCCGATTACGAAATCAATGTCACACCACCGCTCTAGTCTGAACGGTAAACTGCTACGAAATTATGCTTGTCTTATATACCAGAGATTTTTAATGCTGTTACATAAGAATCCAAATTCCAGACAGATATCTGAAATCTCAAAAATAGTTCAATGTCTGATTTTGCACTCAACCAAAATACACTCCTGGAAATGAAAAAAAGAACACATTGACACCGGTGTGTCAGACCCACCATACTTGCACCGGACACTGCGAGAGGGCTGTACAAGCAATGATCACACGCACGGCACAGCGGACACACCAGGAACCGCGGTGTTGGCCGTCGAATGGCCCTAGCTGCGCAGCATTTGTGCACCGCCGCTGTCAGTGTCAGCCAGTTTGCCGTGGCATACGGAGCTCCATCGCAGTCTTTAACACTGGTAGCATGCCGCGACAGCGTGGACGTGAACCGTATGTGCAGTTGACGGACTTTGAGCGAGGGCGTATAGTGGGCATGCGGGAGGCCGGGTGGACGTACCGCCGAATTGCTCAACACGTGGGGCGTGAGGTCTCCACAGTACATCGATGTTGTCGCCAGTGGTCGGCGGAAGGTGCACGTGCCCGTCGACCTGGGACCGGACCGCAGCGACGCACGGATGCACGCCAAGACCGTAGGATCCTACACAGTGCCGTAGGGGACGGCACCGCCACTTCCCAGCAAATTAGGGACACTGTTGCTCCTGGGGTATCGGCGAGGACCATTCGCAACCGTCTCCATGAAGCTGGGCTACAGTCCCGCACACCGTTAGGCCGTCTTCCGCTCACGCCCCAACATCGTGCAGCCCGCCTCCAGTGGTGTCGCGACAGGCGTGAATGGAGGGACGAATGGAGACGTGTCGTCTTCAGCGATGAGAGTCGCTTCTACCTTGGTGCCAATGATGGTCGTATGCGTGTTTGGCGCCGTGCAGGTCAGCGCCACAATCAGGACTGCATACGACCGAGGCACACAGGGCCAACACCCGGCATCATGGTGTGGGGAGCGATCTCCTACACTGGCCATACACCTCTGGTGATCGTCGAGGGGACACTGAATAGTGCATGGTACATCCAAACCGTCATCGAACCCATCGTTCTACTATTCCTAGACCGGCAAGGGAACTTGCTGTTCCAACAGGACAATGCACGTCCGCATGTATCCCGTGCCACCCAACGTGCTCTAGAAGGTGTAAGTCAACTACCCTGGCCAGCAAGATCTCCGGATCTGTCCCCCATTGAGCATGTTTGGGACTGGATGAAGCGTCGTCTCACGCGGTCTGCACGTCCAGCACGAACGCTGGTCCAACTGAGGCGCCAGGTGGAAATGGCATGGCAAGCCGTTCCACAAGACTACATCCAGCATGTCTACTATCGTCTCCATGTGAGAATAGCAGCCTGCATTTCTGCGAAAGGTGGATATATACTGTACTAATGCTGACATCGTGCATGCTTTGTTGCCTGTGTCTATGTGCCTGTGGTTCTGTCAGTGTGATCATGTGATGTATCTGACTCCAGGAATGTGTCAATAAAGTTTCCCCTTCCTGGGACAATGAATTCGCGGTGTTCTTATTTCAATTTCCAGGAGTGTATATGCTGAAAGGGCCTAAACAATATTATAATAATCTATATGTCTGCTTGTATGTATGTATGTGTGCATCCAGCTAAGGCAGGTCGCTGCAAATATCTCCAAAATAGTTAATTACATCGAGGGGTGGTTTTCGCTGAGTTAAAGCGTACAATGTATCGAATTTTCTGACACACGAAAGTAATTTTTGAAGTTTATAGCTGCCTAATTACAATTGTTTGTTTAATGGAATTGTGGTATTGGAAAGAACCTTCAAAGAAACCTGCAGCGCAGACCACGTGTGGGCCTTGATCAAAAAGTGACAAAATAACAGTGCCTCCAACCACAGTACCGTCCTCAGAAGAATTTCCACGTCTGATCCACTGGACCAAATATAAATACATAAGTAATTCAACCAGGGGCGTGCGATTACCTGTGAATGTAAAACTCATCACTGTGTGCTCTGGTGATGTTGCGGTCCGACAAATTGCGCACGAAGCTACTCGGACATTGGCAGCGTATGTTGTAGTCTTCAGTATGGTTTGATGCACTCTCTCTGGCCTGCTCTATCCCGTACGAACGTCTTCATCTCCTAATAATTATTGCAATCAACGTCCATTTGAATGTGCTTATTGTAGTAATCTCTTGGTCTCCCTCTATGATGTTACCTCCCCCCTCCCTCCCCACTTCCCTCCGGTGCCAAATTGGTGATCCCTCGATGTGATCCCTCGATGCCCCTTCTTTTTGTAGAGTTATGCCACAAATTTCTTTCCTCCACAATCCCATTCAGTACCACTTCATTAATTAAGGAATCCACCCACCTAACCTTCAGCATCCTTCTGTAGCACCACATTCGAAAAGCTTCTGTTCCAATCTTGTCTAAACTTTTTATCGTCCATGTTTTACTTCTGTACAAGATTATATTCCGGAAAAATGCATTCAGGAAAGACTCCCTAACACTTAAAAAATGGCTCTGAGCACTATGCGACCTAACTTCTGAGGTCATCAGCCGCCTAGAACTTAGAACTAATTAAACCTAACTAACCTAAGGACATCAGACACATCCATGCCCGAGGCAGGATTCGAACCTGCGACCGTAGCGGTCACGCGGTTCCAGACTGTAGCTCCTAGAACCGCTCGGCCACTTCGGCCGGCCCCTAACACTCAAATGTACATTTGGTGTTAACAGTTTCTCTTCTTCAGAAATCTGTTATTTCCATTGCCTGTCTACATTCTACGGAGGGGGTCCATAAAAAAGTAGACACTCTTTGATTGTCAATGTTAATAGTACAAAATGACATTCCGTTACAATCCTTGCGGAGGGTGGAGGAGGTTATTTTGTGTGTTAAAAATGACACCAATTAGCAGACAAACAACGTAGATGCCGCTGAACTGTTAACCGAATTACGGCTGTCACTGTTGCTAGTGTTATAGCTGCACATGACGCCTCAATGGTTTTTCATTGCTCGTTCAGTGTAGCTGACTTCTGTTGATAAACTTGATTTTTGTAGATTTCCCTTAAGTAGAAGTTAAGAGGTGTACGATCTGGAAACCTTCGTGGGTTCTCAATAGCTCCTCTTCAATCTATCCATCGTTCAGGTAGATTTTCATCCAAGTTGGCGCTGACATTCCTGTGATAGCAAGAGGTGGAACGCCATCTTTTTGCAGGTAAAATCTTTCATTCCGAAGCACCTCCCGAATGGCAGGTAAACTCGATGTTGCAGCTTGAAGATACAACCCTTAGTTACGGTACCTTCAAGGAGGAATGGGCCAATGAAACCTCACGATGGAAGACCACACTATACTATACGTTAATACCCGGTAGGTTAACATGAGGATTTAGTGGAGCCCAGTATATGCAGCTGCAGCGGTTTACGGTGCTGTTCAGTATGAATTGCACTTCGTCAGATCAGAACCATCCTTACCGCTGATCCTCGCAAAGCATGCCTTCAACCTGCCCGCAGTACATCATCCTCCGATCTCGGCCGTCCTCGTTCATAGCGTGCAGCGATCTTGGAATGTGCACTTTGCACTTCGCAGCCTTCAGAATTCGTCCTACACTTGATCGGCTTGATCGTGCGCCTCTGTTCACAGCTTTTTGAGGTGGTCTTCTAAAATGTTGCAGCAGCGCTGGAACCTGGACTTGTTGATGTTTTTGGTCGGCCAGACCTTTCCTTACGCACATCGTGAACACCGCCGACTGCTTCAGATTTATTCCGAATACGACAAATTGTCGTACCTGTTGCTGAGTGAGCTCTGTACACATTACGCTATTGCCGTTGTACTTCAAGGCAATATGGCCTTGCGTTGCTCAAAAGACAATCGTAATTCATTCAATGCTGTACTGTAGTCTGCGCCAAATCGCGCGTCAAGATCTGTTGACATCTACATCTACATCTACATCCATACTCCGCAAGCCACCTGACGGTGTGTGGCGGAGGGTACCCTGAGTACCTCTATCGGTTTTCCCTTTTATTCCAGTCTCGTATTGTACGTGGAAAGAAGGATTGTCGGTATGCTTCTGTGTGGGCTCTAATCTCTCTGATTTTATCCTCATGGTCTCTTCGCGAGATATACGTAGGAGGGAGCAATGTACTGCTTGACTCTTCGGTGAAGGTATGTTCTCGAAACTTTAACAAAAGCCCGTACCGGGCTACTGAGCGTCTCTCCTGCAGAGTCTTCCACTGGAGTTTATCTATCATCTACGTAACGCTTTCGCGATTACTAAATGATCCTGTAACGAAGCGCGCTGCTCTCCATTGGATCTTCTCTATCTCTTCTATCAACCCTATCTGGTACGGATCCCACACTGCTGAGCAGTATTCAAGCAGTGGGCGAACAAGCGTACTGTAACCTACTTGCTTTGTTGTCGGATTGCATTTCCTTAGGATTCTTCCAATGAATCTCAGTCTGGCATCTGCTTTACCGACCATCAACGTTATATGATCATTCCATTTTAAATCACTCCTAATGCATACTCCCAGATAATTTATGGAATTAACTTCTTCCAGTTGCTGACCTGCTATTTTGTAGCTAAATGATAAGGGACCTATCTTTCTATGTATTCGCATCACATTACACTTGTCTACATTGAGATTCAATTGCCATTCCGTGCACCATGCGTCAATTCGCTGCAGATCCTCCTGCATTTCAGTACAATTTTCCATTGTTGCAACCTCTCGATACACCACAGCATCATCTGCAAAAAAGCCTCAGTGAACTTCCGATGTCATCCACCAGGTCATTTATGTATATTGTGAATAGCAACGGTCCTATGACACTCCCCTGTGGCACACCTGAAATCACTCTTACTTCGGAAGACTTCTCTCTATTGAGAATGACATGCTGCGTTCTGTTATCTAGGAACTCCTCAATCCAATCACTCAATTGATCTGATAGTCCGTATGCTCTTACTTTGTTCATTAAACGACTGTGGGGAACTGTGTCAAACGCCTTGCGGAAGTCAAGAAACACGGCATCTACCTGTGAACCCTTGTCTAAGGCCCTCTGAGTCTCGTGGACGAATAGCGCGAGCTGGGTTTCACACGACCGTCTTTTTCGAAGCCCATGCTGATTACTACAGAGTAGATTTCTAGTCTCCAGAAAAGACATTATACTCGAACATAATACGTGTTCCAAAATTCTACAACTGATCGACGTTAGAGATATAGGTCTATAGTTCTGCACATCTGTTCGACGTCCCCTCTTGAAAACGGGGATGACCTGTGCCCTTTTCCAATCCTTTGGAACGCTTCGCTCTTATAGAGACCTACGGTACACCGCTGCAAGAAGGGGGGCAAGTTCCTTCGCGTACTCTGTGTAAAATCGAACTGGTATCCCATCAGGACCAGCGGCATTTCCTCTTTTGAGCGATTTTAATTGTTTCTCTATCCCTCTGTCGTCTATTTCGATATCTACCATTTTGTCAACTGTCCGACAATCTAGAGAAGGAAGCACAGTGCAGTCTTCCTCTGTGAAACAGCTTTGGAAGAAGACATTTAGTATTTCGGCCTTTAGTCTGCCATCCTCTGTTTCAGTACCATTTTGGTCACAGAATGTCTGGACATTTTGTTTTGATCCACCTACCGCTTTGACATAGGACCAAAATTTCTTAGGATTTTCTGCCAAGTCAGTACATAGAACTTTACTTTCGAATTCATTGAAAGCCTCTCGCATAGCCCTCCTCACACTACATTTCGCTTCGCGTAATTTTTGTTTGTCTGCAAGGCTTTGGCTATGTTTATGTTTGCTGTGAAGTTCCCTTTGCTTCCGCAGCAGTTTTCTAACTCGGTTGTTGTACCACGGTGGCTCTTTCCCATCTCTTACGATCTTGTTGAGAAAAGAATGGACTACGCTACCTCGAAAAATTTCAACGATGTAATTTTGTTTCAAAGGTTTACAAGTATCATAGTGTCTACATTTTTCTGAACCCTCTGAATATGCCCTCTACGTCATCCATTGACAGTTATTTTGCTGCTTAAATGGCTGAACTCATCAACCACTCTTAGTGACTCGGTCCCTAATCCTGGTCATCGACTGACTTAATTCCACCACACTCCGTTACCGTTGTTTTGCTTTCGATGATGTTCATCTTATATCCTCCTTTCACGACACTATCCATTTCATTCAATTGCATTTCCAAGTCCTTTGCCGTCTCTGACAATTACGTCGTCGGTAAACCGCAAAGATTTATTTTTGCTCCCTGAACTTCAATTTCCTTTCCAGTTTTCTCCTTGCTTTCCTTCGCCATACATAGACTAAATACTATCGGGGATAGTCTACAAACCTATCTCAGTCCCTTCTCAACCACTGCTTCGCTTTCATGCCTTTCGACTCTTAAAACTGCCATCTGGTTTCTGTACAAATTGTAAATAAGCTTTCGCTCTCCGTAAATTATCTTTGCTACCTATAGAAATTTATGGTGTGTATTCCGGTCAACAGTGTCAAAAGCTTTTTCCAAATATACAGATGCTATAATCGTAGATTTGTCTTTTTTTAACCCATATTTTAACATAAGGCTTAGGGTCAGGTTTTGCCTGATGTGCTTAAACATTTCTTCTAATACCGAACTTATCTTCCCCGATGTAGGCGTCTACCAGTTTTCCTACTCTTCCGTATGTAAATCTTTCCAGTATTTTGGAACTGTGAATCATTAAACTGATAGTTCGCAAGTATTCCCACCCGTCAGCTTCTGCTTTCTTTGGAATTGGTATTATTTCAGTCTTCTTGAACTCTATTTTCTAACATAAATCCTAGGGTCAGTTATTGCTTAACGTGTTTCAACATTTCTCAAAAACCCGGACTTACCTTCCCCGATGTCAGCTTGTTTCAGTTTTTCCACTCTTCGGTAAAAAATAAATGTTAGTATTTTCATGACTTTCAAGCGTCAACTTCGCGTCTTAATATCTCGGGATGTAATGGGAATATTGCAATGCAATCAACGCCGTTGTGTATGTGCTTTGTCATGCTATGGATTGCTGAACAAAAAATATAGGAGGTCCATTTAAAAAACATAAGTTTGTGTTAAAAAACACATATGCTTTAGTTTTAGAATGTTTCCAAATATGTACATTCATGGGCCCCAGCCCTACATTGATACCGGTGAAAGTCGTTTTCCAATAGCTGTTATTGTTCCAGAGATATTTTGGGTGGACAAGGTAGCTGGGACACCTTGTATATAACTTATTGCTTAACAAGTACTGTCAAACTACGTTTTGAAATAAGTTTGTTTTACTAATTTGTGTAATGTCCTTCGCTAATTTATTGTACAGTTTTATTCCTTAGTTTAAAATGCTGTTTTGAGTTTTATGTTTATTCTGTCTTGGTAACAGCAAGGTCAATCTTAGATTTTGTTCCATGCTCATTGAGAGAGCTATTTATGCAGTAATTATCAATGTTATTTTTGATGTGTGTAATTGACTGGTAATTGCATTCACTGGTTGGAGTTTAAATCCCCTTTGTTTTGAACAGATCTTTACAATGAGCTCGACTATTATATCTGCATGTTATTCTTATGGTCCTTTTCTGCTATGCATTTGTTCCTGAGAAAAGAACACCATAACATACGACTTCATGAACAGTATTAGTCCTAAAACGGTACCCTAAGGAACTCCTATATTAATGTATCTTTGTTGTTATGAGTGGTCACTTGAAGTTTATTCGTATTCTGTGTACCCTATCTGCTAGGTATGATTGGAACCAGTCATTAGCTACTTCTCTTATTGCCGCGAGGTATTAGCCGAGCAGTCTGGGCGCTGCAGCCATGGACTGTGCGGCCGGTCCCGGCGGACGTTCGAGTCCTCCCTCGGGCATGGGTCTGTGTGGTTGTCCTTAGGATCATTTAGGTTAAGTAGTGTGTAGGCTTAGGGACTGATGACCTTAGCAGTTAAATCCCATAAGATTTCACACACACACACACACACACACACACACACACACACACACACACATACTCCTCTTATTCCTAATGGCTATAGATTATTTAGTGGAATATTATAGACAACAATATCAGAGTCCTTAGAAAGACATAAAAATGTGCCTGTGACACACCATTCTTTATCAAGAGCATTAACTACCACTATGGCTGATTACATACATCTACCAGTTTGAAAACCGAGCTATGATTCTCTTAAAAGGTTATATTTATGCACGTAATTCATTACTATATCTTTTATAATTGATTCTGTTATTTTGAAAATTGTGACTGCAGGGAAATGGCCCGAAAATTTATTGTCTTCTACATTATCCTTCTTCAGTGGAGGTACAACTCTTGCCTGTTTTAAATACTCCAGATGTTTTCATGACGTGAAGGATACATTTATAATGTTTGTCAAGGGAGCTTGTATACTCCCTATATATTGTTTCAGTACACACACATTAGTAGTCAATCTAAGCTTACAGACCTCTGTTTTTTAGTTTTTGTACAGTTTTAATTACTTCTTAAGAGACTGAGAAGACTTTCTAATACCTGCTTTATCCACTGGTTCTCCTGAGACATTGATACTAATGTAGGAATTTATAGAAACATTTTTCAAAGTTTAGTTTAGATAATATTAATAATTTAGAGACTTTAGACACTTAATCCCAAATTTGGTTTCCTAGTTCTTATATTTTGATTTTTGACAAGCGACTTTTGCAGAAACTGTTTAGGGAATTCTTCCACACCCAGTTATTTGGAAGAATGATTTGAGAATCCAAGATGTTTTACAGCTACATCACACATTCCCTCATTCATATTTGTGGGCAGATGGTCAGTTATTGATGCAGTCATTGTATTAACCATTCTTGCACTACTGACGAACACATAAATGCTAAAACTGTGTAGGATATTTATGAGGGTTCTGCTAGTTATATTTATGATATTTGTGTTTATGTTTGTCTCCATAGAAAACTATATTGACTTATGTATTTCAGACTTTATCTAGAATTTCTCTTTACTTATTGAAAAAACTGTTCATTGTACCGCTAGGAGACAGATACATACATGGATTAATTTCTTGGTGAGGTCAAGCCCTGTTAATCCAATAACTGATGGTTCAAAATATTTGTCTTCACTTATTGTACTATGGTTATGTTTTGATTTACACTATGTTCATTTTCTGATATAAATGGATGATCCTCATCCTTCAGAGTAGTACTACTGTAAGAATCTATCATTTCATACAACACCAAACTAAATTTTGGATTTTTGTTCCTCCTTGCTCAGTGAGACAGACTACTATGCAGTTCAAATTGCTGTGTTTTATTTTTTATTGATTGCATATTCTGATTAAGCATTGTTAAGTCAATGAGATGTCCCATGTGAATTTTCCCAGAAGACTGTTTTTCTTTATGACGTCTTGTATATGTGTCTTATGAGTGATACATAAGAATTTTTTAAGCTATGGGAGATGTTCTTTATAGGGGAATCTGTTGGCTGAAATTATACTAAAAAAAGGCCTACATCTCCTGCCCATGACAACAGGTACTTGACAGTGCTCAGTCAGAGACTCATATCCAGTACTTTCATGAATAATCTATGACAATTTTTTCTTCCCAGCTCTGTTTAGTTGTAGGCCACGCCTAGCAACATTAATTTCATCAGTTTCTGGTTTTAAAGCTCCAGCGTAGATTAAGACGGTTATCATATATTAAAAGAAGTATTTGTGATGTTGCAAAAAGTATCATAAGATAAAAAGTAGCCAAAAATTGGTAGATGCAGAATTATCCAACTTGCACCACTGGAGCATTAAGGCTACTCCAGATGCAAGGAAAGATATCCACAGATGCTTTCAAAAATGGAAGTGCAAGCAGTTTTAAACTAACTAGTTTGTGTTTTGGAAAAATTAAGGTTAGTGTTAAGCCTATCTATCATCTTTTAAATAATTTCTCATCCTATAACGCCAATTAATATAGACTTTCCCACATGAAACAGTCATTCCAGTAGTGAAGATAAGGGTGTAATTTCTCAGATATTATGGATTTTCAAAGAAAATTAAATTCTTGAATAGACTACATCAACCATTCCGCAATTGCCATTTTGAATTAAAATTCTTTTATTTCCTTATTCTTAAATACGAGCATAATTCACATTTCAAAAAATTTTTATACTATTTAGTCTTGACCATGTTACCGAGAATTCTGTCAAACAAGAATAGTTATGATCATGTTTGTCCCATGGCACTTGTTTATACTTCAACTTGCATTTATTAGAAAACCGTTGGAGCTATGCACAATGATTTGTAAACGTTAGTTCGGTAACTTGGCTTTCAAGGGTTGTGTGTGGGGGAGAAAATAGTAATGAGCAGCTGTGCGCGTTTCTTCGTCATACGAAAGTTGACACCAGATATGAGTAAAGTAATTACAACATATGCTTAAAAGTAACAGAATTATGTCTCAGATTGCAACACATGAGGATCCGCCAATGCCTGTATCGAATCCAAATGGTCTCAACTCCCTACTGCCTTTGCGTCTCCAAAGACATCAATCATATTTGTTTCAGCTGTTCAGCTGTCCCTTAACACAGCATAAGATCATGAAATTACTCCAGGGAGTTGTGTCGTCGAGAAACGAACTCACAACGAATGCGCAAGCCGTGTTGGTGACAAATAATGCAATCATATACTAGTTCCTACACAGCTTTTTTGTAGAATCTTGATCACAGATGCGGAAAATATTTCATCTACAATTGATTAAAATAGTGGATGGGGCAAAAGTCACTACCCATCGTAACCCATCGAAACATTAAGGTGCCGTAATCTTGTTTGTTTGTGATAGTGCACAGCTGTTAAATTTAACTTCTGACATTGTTCATAGTTGGGTCTAGCGTTCTAGCCTGTTGCGAAGGTAATTTCTAACGAAAAAAGAATTTTTGCTTTAAATACGTGAAATACGTGGTACGAAAGTAGTTGTGATTTAATAATAAATGAGTGAAATAATTATTTCAAGACAGTTACACCTACAAGGAAGGCTGCCTACAATTAAAGGAAACATTTTGAGAAAAGTGGGTATGAATCGGGTTGCCACATGTCAGATAGCCCATCAATAGACGATACTAAGCTTATTTTACAGGTGGTTATCCAGAAGCTTAAAAATTCTACTCGTTGGATTTCTTTAGAAAAGGACATTTTTAAAATCTCTGTGCATAAAATTTTACGTAGAGCCAAATTCAAATTCCACATAGACCTACATGGTCTCATACATGGGCTATTGTAAGACAATCCTGATCGTAGGCTTCAGTTTAGCGAGACAATATTAAATAAGTTAAGGAAAGACGAAAATGGTTTGTTTTTTGAGATAACTTGGAATGGTGGGAAAACTTTTAGATTAGCAGGGCAAGTCAACAGATAATTTCAGAATTCGAATCGTTTATTTTGTGCTCAGTTAGGGTACGATAGGTAGTGAGTTTTGGCCCACGCTGTATAACAAAATGCTCTCACTAAACGTTACAAAAAGGTACGGCCAATATTTCAGGAAACATTACTCACACACAAAGAAAGAAAATATGTTATGTGGACATGTGTCCGGAAACACTTACTTTCGATGTTAGAGCTCATTTTATTACTTCTCTTCAAATCACATTAATCATGGAATGCAAACACAGCAACAGACCGTACCAGCGTGACTTCAAACACTTTGTTACAGAAAATGTTCAAAATGTCCTCCGTTAGCGAGGATACATGCATCCACCCTCTGTCGCATGGAATCCCTGAGGCAGCCCTGGAGAATGGCGTATTGCATCACAGCCGTATACGAGCACGAAGAGTCTCTACATTTGGTACCGGGGTTGCGCAGACAAGAGCTTTCAAATTCCCCCATAAATGGAAATCAAGAGGGTTGAGGTCAAGAGAGCGTGGAGCCCATGGAATTGGTCCGCCTCTACCAATCCACCGCTCACCGAATCTGTTGTTGAGAAGCGTACAAACACTTCCACTGAAATGTGCAGGAGCTCCATCGTGCATGAACCACATGTTGTGTCGTACTTGTAAAGGCACATGTTCTAGCAGCACAGGTAGAGTTTCCCGTATGAAATCATGATAACGTGCTCCATTGAGCAGTACATACTGACGAAATTAAAATGAGCTCTAACATGGAAATTAAGTGTTTTCGGACACATGTCCACATAACATCATTTCTTTATTTGTGTGTGAGGAATGTTTCCTGAAAGTTAGGCCGTACGTTTTTGTAATATATATATATATATATATATATATATATATATATATATATATATATATATATACTTCTGGCCATTAAAATTGCTACACCACGAAGATGGCGTGCTGCAGAGGCGAAATTTAACCGACAGGTAGAAGATGCTGTGATGTGCAAATGATTAGCTTTTCAGAACATTCGCACAAGGTTGGCGCCGGTGGCGAGACCTACAACGTGCTGACATGAGGAAAGTTTCCAACCGATTTCTCATACACAAAGAGCTGTTGACCGGTGTTTCCTGATGAAACGTTGTTGTGATGCCTCGTGTAAGAAGGAGAAATGCGTACCATCACGTTTCGGACTTTGATAAAGGTCGAATTGTAGCCTATCGCAATTGCGGTTTATCTTATGACGACACTGCTGCTCGCGTTGGTCGAGATCCAATGACTGTTAGCAGAATATGGAATCGGTGGATTCAGGAGGGTAACACGGAACGCCGTGCTGGATTCCAACGGCCTCGTATCACTAGTAGTCGAGATGAATGGCATCTTATCCGCATGGCTGCAACGGATCGTGCAGCCACGTCTCGATCGCTGA
Source organism: Schistocerca gregaria (assembly GCF_023897955.1). Classification (NCBI taxonomy): domain Eukaryota; kingdom Metazoa; phylum Arthropoda; class Insecta; order Orthoptera; family Acrididae; genus Schistocerca; species Schistocerca gregaria. The sequence continues at coordinate 214,286,727 of NC_064923.1, read as the reverse complement.
GTCAACAGATGGGGACGTTTGCAAGACAACAGCCATCCGTACGAACAGTTCCACGACGTTTGCAGCAGCGTGGACTATCAGGTTGGAGACAATGTCTGCGGTTACCCTTGACGCTCCATCACAGACAGGAGAGCCAGCGATGGTGTACTCAACGACAAAGATGGGTGCACGAATGGCAAAATGTAATTTTTTCGGATGAATCCAGGTTTACAGCATCATGATTGTCGCATCCGTGTTTGGCGGCATCGCGGTGAACGCACATTGGAAGCGTGTATTCGTCATCGCCATACTGGCGTATGACCCGGCGTGATGGTACGGGGTGCCATTGGTTACACGTCTCGGTCACCTCTTCTTCACATTGACGGCACTTTGAACAGTAGACGTTACATTTCAGATGTGTTACGACTCGTAGCTCTACCCTTCATTCGATCCCTGAGAAACCGTACATTTCGGCAGGATAATGCACGACCGCCTGTTTCAGGTCCTGTACGGTCCTTTCTGGATACAGAAAATGTTCGACTGCTGCTCTGGCCAGCACATTCTCCAGATCTCTCACCAATTGAAAACGTCTCGTCAAAGGTGGCCGAGCAACTGGCTCGTCACAATACGCCAGTCACTACTCTTGATTAACTGTGGTATCGTGTTGAAGCTGCATGGGCAGCTGTACCTGTACACGCCATCCAAGCTCTGTTTGACTCAATGTCCAGGCGTATCAAGGTCGTTATTACGGCCAGAGGTGGCTGTTCTGGGTACTGATTTCTCAGGACCTACGCACCGAAATTGCGTGAAAATGTAATGACATGTCAGTTCTAGTATAATATATTTGTCCAATGAATACCTGTTTACCATCTGCATTTCTTCTTGGTGTAGCAATTTTAATGAACAGTGGTGTATTTTATATATAACTATGCCATGTGAAGTAGTTCAGTATTAAAATGTTGGCATTTCAAAGATTTATACTGTTTAACCATGAGTGAAAATAGAAACTAGGGGCAAACTTAAGCTTAAATATAACAATATTTTATTTTCAAAAGAACCAATTGTGTGGTGGCGGGTAAAGATGTGTGTATGGTTTGTTCGTTGGTTTCATAAGTTGAAATGTTTGGTAATCGTGTGTGATTATTGGAACCTAAGCCCGTTATAACGACGTGAAAGCTATTAGTGTGAAAAGCCAGAAAGCAGTAGAGAAATTCAGTCCACGCGTTTATAATTCACCTCGCTGAAATTGAAATAAATGTTCTCTTTCTCTAAGAATAATGCGAAGGAGTCAGGAATCATGACGGTAAATAAAAGTCTACCGTTATTTAACTGAGCCGTACGTTCTCACGAAATTTTACACGTACGAGTATTGAATTTGAAAATCATTAAAGCTTTTTCTGTTGCAGTCAACACTTGACAAGGTTCAGTGACGATTTCTACTCTTTGCTCCGAATTGCTTTAATTGCTCGCCTTAAAAATGGAGAAGAAACTCACTTGCCATGTGGTTTTCTATTATATAAAGCTCGACACGAGAAACAGATCATTGAAAAGGGCTTCCCAGTTAGCAATCACCTCGACGAAGTAAAATTAAGGTGAAAATCGTGTAGTAGCCAATTTTTGCACAATGCTACTAGGGAGTGTTATGAACAACGCATTAAAAATCCTGGCCGGCGAGGTGTGAGCTTTGGGCGATGGGGTGGTGGATTAAAAGGGCATTTTTTATGTTTTTTCACGAATATCTCCAACGCCAAGACTTCTAGCGAAAATGTTTCTCAGTACAAAGTGAAACAACATACATTTCCTACAAAAAAAAATCCTACTATTTTTTTTACTAGAGCTAGTAATTTCCGAGTTCGGGGAATAGAAGAAATTACAGATTATAAAAAATGTTGTCCTAACAGCATAAAATTAATTCTTACCGTTAAATGAAGAGAATTAAAAACAAATATTAAATATGTGTACGATATGTAAGAGCAACAGAGTCGTATTAATGCAACAGGGTGGAGGATGGAGGTGTGTTGGCTAGAAGTATGAGGCAACGCACATCACCAGATTGCGCTCATGCCCTTCGCTCCTTTGTAGGTCTGCAGACTGAAGGTCGAACAGGTAATTTCTCACTCTGTCTACCGAAATACCCCACATGTAGTAATTACATGGTGTTTCGTAAAATCATACAGACCCTCCATAGTGTGCGTTACGAATCACTGGCGGAGGCACAGACATGCACAGGGAGTGTTTATTTTGCACAAAATTCGTTAACACTACATGGAATGTAGATATGAGTTATTAATGACACTTACGCAGATAATTCACATGGATAGAATGTACGTAAATCTCTGCACATAGTACTACATTGGTAGACGAGAAATGTGATGCAGTACTATTCTTTTGAAATCAGGTTGGTTTTATTCAGGGTTTCAATATACCGTATAATTATCCACCGTCGGCCTCCGTAGCGTAACGGTAGCGTTACCGCCTACAACGCAGAGGGCTCGGGTTCGATTCCCGGCAGGGGGATGCTGTTGTGTGTCCTTCATCATCATTGACTCGCAAGTCGCCGAAGTGGCGTCGGATAAAAAGGAATTGCAATACGGCCGCCGAACTCCCCCGAATGGGGCCTCCCGGCCTACAATGCCATACGGTCATCTCATTTTCATAACTCCCTCCTTTGCCTTCAAAGCCCTATTTTTCAACAAAATCTACGGTCAACGCGACGGCCTTGCGCCATGTTACTAGGAGGGCCTGTATGCTCGTATGGCACCACGCTACCTGTTGACTTTGGAGCAAATGATTTGCTGCATCAATAACCTCCCCATCAGCCCCTTACAGCTTCCCCGAGAGTGCATCCTTCATTGGGCCAAAGAGATGGAGGTAGGAAGGTGAGAGATCCGAGCTCATCCATGAGGAAGAACAGACAAATGAATTTTTGTGAGCTCCTCTCGGATGCACAGACTTGCGTGAGATCTTGTTTGTTATGGAGAAACTCGTTTGCATTTTTGTGCCAATGAACGGGTTGAAGTCGTGTCTTCGATTTCCTGAGAGTAGCTAAATACACTTTAGAGTGATCGGCCGGCCGATGTGGCCGAGCGTTTCTAGGCGCTTCAGTCTGGAACCGCGTGACCGCTAAGGTCGCAGGTTCGAATCCTGCCTCGGGCATGGATGTGTGTGATGTCCTTAGGTTAGTTAGGTTTAAGTAGTTCTAAGTTCTAGGGGACTGATGACCACAGATGTTAAGTCCCATAGTGCTCAGAACTATTTGAACCATTTGAACCTCAGATGTTAAGTCCCATAGTGCTCAGAACCATTTGAACCATTTGAACCTCAGATGTTAAGTCCCATAGTGCTCAGAAGCATTTGAACCATTCAGAGTGATCGTTGCTCCATGAGGGAGGACATCAGAGTGACCCCTTCAGAATCCCAGAAGAATGTCGCCATGAATTTACTGGCTCATGGTTTGGCTTTCAACTTCTTCTTCAGAGGAGAGATGGTGTGGCAACACTCCATGGATTGCCGTTTTGTTTCCGGTTCGAAGTGATGAACCTATGCTTTATCGCCTGTGACGATGTTCGACAAAAAACTGTCCAGATCAGCAGTTTCGCATAAATGGTCATTCGTTGCCCTTTGTAGTCTTCCGTTGGATGGCAATAAATCCATCGGGAAATCACCTTTGAGCACCGCAATTGGTTCACGAGTGTGTCAGAACTACCAACAGAGACGTCCAGTTGAGCAGCGAGATGTTTGTAATCTACATCTACATCCATACCCACACTCCGCAAGCCACCTGACGGTGTGTGGCGGATCACTTAGAATGAGAGTGTCCGCACGTTCCAACATTGCACGAGAGGCAGCTGCATGCGGCCGGCCGGGATTCCGAGACTGGACAGGTTTGTGCGACGTTGTTGTGCTGATGGCAGACGTCTCGCCCAATGCCTCAGCGTGCCTCTGTACACTGCCAGGTCTCCGCAAACAGTTTGCAAGCGCCAATGAAGACCTACAATTCTCTGGAATTCCGCCAAAAGAAACTCAACTGCTTGGAACGTACCTCTGTTACAGACGTCATTTTTAAGACTACATATAGCGCCACCATATTTCGGAACTTTATGAAAATACAGGGACTGAAGCGGGAATATTCCTCGATGTTCCACATGAAGTATCGCATTTTTTTTTCAACCAAATTGACCAAGAAAAATCGTATCACTTATTGAACGCCCCTCGTAACTTCCCTGAATTCGTATTAGTTATTTTTCTGTGAATACACTGAAGTGACAGAATTCATGGGACAGAGATATGCACAATGTAGCGATGGCGGTGGTATCGGCCACACAAGGTATAAATAGGCAGTGCATTGGCGGAGCTGTCATTTTTACTCAGGTGATTCAAGTTTTTCGACATGATTATTATCGCACGACAGACTTTGAACGCGGAATGGTGGTTGGAACTAGACGCGTGGGGATTCAGTATTCCGAGATCCACAGTGTAAAGAGTGTGCCGAGAGCACCGAGTACCAAATTTCAGGCATTACCTCTTATCACAGACAACTCTGTGGCCGACGGTCTTCACTTATCGACCGATAGCGGCAGCATTTGCCTAGAGTTATCAGTGCTAACAAACCAGCAACACTGCGTGAAATATCCACAAAAATCAATACGGGGCGTACGATGAACGTATCCGTTAGGACAGTGCGGCGAAATTTGGCGTTTATGGGCTACGGCAGCAGATGACAGACGCGAGTGCCTTTGCTAATAACATGACATCGTCTACAGTGCCTCTTCTAAGTTCGTGATAATATCGGTTCGACCCTACACGACTGGAAAACCATGGGCTGGTCAGATTAATACCAATTTCAGTTTGCAAGGGCTGATGGTAGATGTAGATGCTACGAAGACATGGACCCAAGTTGTCAACAAGGCACTGTGTAAGATGATGGTGACTCCATAATGGTGTGGAATGTGTTTTCTTGGAATGGACAGGGTCCTTTGGTCCAATTGAAATAATCACTGACTAGAAATGGCTAAGATCGGCTAGCTGGAGACCATATGCAGCCATTCATGGACTTCATGTTCGTAAACAAACATGTAATGTCACCGACCACAACTGTTTGCTATTGGTTTGAAGAACAATCCTGATAACAGAGCGAATTATTTGGTCACCAAGATCAGCCAACATAAATCCCATCGAACATTTATGGGACATAATCGAGAGGACAGTTCATGCACAACGCACTGCACCGACGCCACGTCTGCAATTATTGGCGGCAGCAGGGCTCAGTATTTCTGCAGGGAGCTTCCAACGACTTTTTTACTCCATTCCACGTAGAAATGACGCACTACGCCTGGCAAAAGGAGATCTCTGGAAACCTGAAGAGACTCAGGGATTTAAACTGCCTGCCTCTGACACCGAAGTAGATCATCTGGGTGTTAGAGAGCTTCAGATATTTCTAAGTAAGTCAAAGAACGCATTGCAGAGTATTACTACCCCAGACTTGAACATTATCGTCCCATTGCCCTCAGACATATTCATTACCACATTGGAAGATATGTAGTAGATGGATTCACTCGATGCAGCCCTAAGTAGAAAAGTCAGCAGTTCCTGAATGGGAAAGGTTTATACAGTCAGTTGATTGTGGTAGAAATCCAGTAACCTTTTGGTCATTCATTATTTCATCACCAGGCTACTAAAATACAATTGGACGGGCTTACAGTACACTGTCAACGATAGACAGCAACAAGGTGCCACATTTACCAATTTAGTCCGTTTCCCACCACTGCTACATGGGTTACTGACAACATCATACCTACAAATTGAACATGTAGGAGAGTATTTTACGCAGCATCTCTCTTAACAACTGCAAATAAGTACTCACGTAATAAACTACACTCCTGGAAATGGAAAAAAGAACGCATTGATACCGGTGTGTCAGACCCACCATACTTGCTCCGGACACTGCGAGAGGGTTGTACAAGCAATGATCACACGCATGGCACAGCGGACACACCAGGAACCGCGGTGTTGGCCGTCGAATGGCGCTAGCTGCGCAGCATTTGTGCACCGCCGCCGTCAGTGTCAGCCAGTTTGCCGTGGCATACGGAGCTCCATCGCAGTCTTTAACACTGGTAGCATGCCGCGACAGCGTGGACGTGAACCGTATGTGCAGTTGACGGACTTTGAGCGAGGGCGTATAGTGGGCATGCGGGAGGCCGGGTGGACGTACCGCCGAATTGCTCAACACGTGGGGCGTGAGGTCTCCACAGTACATCGATGTTGTCGCCAGTGGTCGGCGGAAGGTGCACGTGCCCGTCGACCTGGGACCGGACCGCAGCGACGCACGGATGCACGCCAAGACCGTAGGATCCTACGCAGTGCCGTAGGGGACCGCACCGCCACTTCCCAGCAAATTAGGGACACTGTTGCTCCTGGGGTATCGGCGAGGACCATTCGCAACCGTCTCCATGAAGCTGGGCTACGGTCCCGCACACCGTTAGGCCGTCTTCCGCTCACGCCCCAACATCGTGCAGCCCGCCTCCAGTGGTGTCGCGACAGGCGTGAATGGAGGGACGAATGGAGACGTGTCGTCTTCAGCGATGAGAGTCGCTTCTGCCTTGGTGCCAATGATGGTCGTATGCGTGTTTGGTGCCGTGCAGGTGAGCGCCACAATCAGGACTGCATACGACCGAGGCACACAGGGCCAACACCTGGCATCATGGTGTGGGGAGCGATCTCCTACACAGGCCGTACACCTCTGGTGATCGTCGAGGGGACACTGAATAGTGCATGGTACATCCAAACCGTCATCGAACCCATCGTTCTACCATTCCTAGACCGGCAAGGGAACTTGCTGTTCCAACAGGACAATGCACGTCCGCATGTATCCCGTGCCACCCAACGTGCTCTAGAAGGTGTAAGTCAACTACCCTGGCCAGCAAGATCTCCGGATCTGTCCCCCATTGAGCATGTTTGGGACTGGATGAAGCGTCGTCTCACGCGGTCTGCACGTCCAGCACGAACGCTGGTCCAACTGAGGCGCCAGGTGGAAATGGCATGGTAAGCCGTTCCACAGGACTACATCCAGCATCTCTACGATTGTCTCCATGGGAGAATAGCAGCCTGCATTGCTGCGAAAGGTGGATATACACTGTACTAGTGCCGACATTGTGCATGCTCTGTTGCCTGTGTCTATGTGCCTGTGGTTCTGTCAGTGTGATCATGTGATGTATCTGACCCCAGGAATGTGTCAATAAAGTTTCCCCTTCCTGGGACAATGAATTCACGGTGTTCTTATTTCAATTTCCAGGAGTGTAGAAGTAACTCCGATACATAAACACGAGCTCAGTGAAGTTATTTTGTATACTAGCTTAAGAGGTCTGGACAAGAAATCCTTGGAAGGTATACTGAAAAGTGATCATCACTCACGGTGGAGAAGATGCCTTTCCCAGAATACTAAAGCTGCCATACCCCATGACAAAGAATCAATTTCTCCTCTAGTGGCGTAGAACAGTGTACGCATATTTACGTAGATTGTATCCATATGAATTACCTGCGTTATTAGTAACTCATATCTGAATACTACTTAATGTTAACGTGTTTTGTACAAAATAAACACTCCCCTATGAACGTCTGTGAACTGAGTCATCAGTGATCCGAATCTCCACTATGGAGGACTCGTATACTTTCGTGAAAGCCCCTATAGTTGCTTCTTGTGACACACTGAGGTAGAACACAATCCGACGACCTACCTTGTCTGACAATTTTACCCCACATACCTCTCCCCTCCACCCTCTTACAACCCCATAACGCAATTTATCCCTTAACACGGCTTTACTACGCTTAGATGTAGTACACGGTACACACATTTAACTAATATTTGTTGTTAACCCACTTGATTTACAGATAAACATTAACTTCACATTGTTAGAACAATCTTTTTAATAACCTGAGAATTTTCTATCACCTGAATTAGGACCTTTTTGTACGAAATCTCATTTAGTTTAATTTTATACCGGGAAACATTTTTGCTATAAGCCGTGGCTTTCGAATTATTCGAGAAAAACATTAAAAAGTGAACCCATTCCCGCCCCAACGCTCTTACCCCAACGGTCAGGAGTTTTAGTATGTTGCTCATAACACTCCTAGTGTTGAACAAAAATCTGCGACTACACGGTTTTACCCCTGATCGATATTTTTCGCTCTTTGTTAATTGGGCTTTAAATTATTAATTCAATTAAGTTCACTTGTACACAACTTCGCAAGGTAAACTCGATATGTGATTCACTCGAAAAACAGACGTGTCCGTCGTCATCCAAGGCTTAGGGGTCCTGGACACAGACGGAATCACGGCCCATTCTGTAGCGGAGTGTAATGTATTGTGTATGACTGACATTGATCGAATGACTTTCCAAGTGCAGACACCTCGGCCTTTATATACTCCTGGTGCGGCTGACGAAAAAACATTCGGTCCTAAATTGCTTCCAGCGTCGGCAGCAGCGCTTATCCAACTCTTTTTGGCTACAAAATTATATATATCGTTGTTTGTTGAAGACCTACAACGATCCCAATTTTTCTCGAGGTTCCTCTTTTTATACTGTATGGAATTCTCAGTCAGATAACATTTAAACTTTAACCTTCAGAACTTTTCAAACGGAACTGCGAGTAGACAGTGGCCTCTGAACTGTCTCTTTCTCATTTCCGTAACTGTATTGAATTACGGTATCATACTTACCCAAATACAATGGTGTCGTTTTAGCTTCGTATCTTATTTACGAAGGTAAGTTAACCAACTCATTTTTCCAGATTTTGAAACGAAACTCGGGTCTTGAAATAGTAAGTAAAAAGGCAGTTTCATGAAAACTTCTACCATATGTTTTTATGATAAATAGAACTTAATTCCAAACGTAATATTTTGTGCTTTTGAATTTTGAGAAAAAAGTGAGTTAATTCCAAAGGTAAAAAACGTAGTTCCCTGAAAACCTCGACAGAATGTTTTTTATAACCAATTGAACCTAATTCCAAAAGTACAACTTTAGTATTACGCCCTTTCAGATTTTCGTAAAAAACTAATTTTGATGAAACTAATCACTGGACCATGCTGTGAGTCCAAACCTTAGACACTGATTTAGTTTTACATAATTCGGCTAAGTTTTCTAGCAATATTCAGACATTTAATCTTACATAACATTACTACGTAATCTCTTTGTTCCTGTGTTTATGACTGCGATTTCCTCTGTATCAAAAGATCCCAACCTCTGATTTAAATTACACATCACAACTCAGGATATTTATTTCCAGCTCACTGGTTATGTAAAACTTAAAACTTAATTTAAAATTGTGGAGTCGCACAGACAGTGTTACTACACTTTTACTATTTTAAAATTCTCAAGTTTGCTTATTAATTTTAGAAACAGGGTGATGTATTTAAACGTTTCAAAATGAATCTTCATTATCGTGCTGCCATTGTTGCGTTAATCTAAACTCCGATATCCATTTCTTGCAAACTTGCGGTATAAGTATCAGGCCTGTAACAACTACGAAATTTCAGCGTGTCTTTCACACAACGCAGAATTTTTTGTCATTCCTTAGGAGCAGAGCATTTCCGCAAACGTGTGCAAACATTGACAGTCAGAATGCTAACAGTGATGCTAAAAGAGCTAAAATAGGCGGCAAACCTAAAATACAATACGGGAACGGTTGTGTTAGAAAAAAAATGAAGATAGGGGATCATCGGGGACAGAAAATTGCGAGAAGTCTCAATGTAGGAAAGGAAATAACAATAGGCTTGAAATTAAAGTGGGAAATCATCACGTTTTCAAAACTGGCAGAAGACTGAGCCGTGGCAGTCTGCAGATGGCAAAACTTGGTAATATGTTCAGTGTGTTGAGATGTTCGTTAACTTCAGGTGGAAAGCATGGGACGTGTGTATATCGGTAACGCGTTTTGGCTGGTGTTCCTGTTAATAATGCCAAAAGAAAAAAATAAGAACTAAAGCGGTGATCAGGCGAAGTGCAAATTGCACATGAAATGCGTGGAAATCATACGTAGTAAAGAAAAGCAAAGTACAGAAAAATCCGTGAGTGAAAGTGTAAAGCTATGGGGAAAGCAACATCACGAAAAAAGTAATAAAAACTGGTTTGTTGTTCAGATTTGCACATGTAATAACTAAACAGAAATTATCATTGAACCTTTATTCCGCAGTAACCGAACTACTAAAGTTTAATGGTTTATCAGTCGGTTGTATGTTTCATTCTGACTATGCATGCCAAAATATCATTATGTTGATAGGAGAAGAAATGAAAAAGAATCTTGATCGCTTCCTTATAGAATCGGGTACAAAATTAATTATCATGATGGACGAAAGTGGAACGATTTTCAATAAAACCCGTCTAATAATATATGTACGTTGCTCATTTGAGGGTGCTGCCAGCAATTATTTTTTCGATATTGTCTAATTAATGGGACGGACGAACATATTTTCAGTACACTGTCAGAAGATCGTGAAAAGTACAATAAATGCGATGTACTAAAAAAGGTATCGCAACAGATGGTGCATCAACAACGCCTGCAGCTTACAAAGGCGTAGCCGCTCTTCTTCGTAAATATTTACGTAATGACTTATTGTCGTGCAGTTATGAATCATAAAATGGAACTAGCAGTCCATGAGGTTAAGAATTCTGTGACAGGTGCTTACCGTGTACAGTCTCTTTTAGGTTCCTTCTACTCTGTTTCCTCAAAGTCCCAAACATCAGAGACAACTACAGGGTATTTCACAAGAATTATCCTCTCAGATACTAAAACTAGGCCATGTTTTTCACGTACGTTGGGTTGATTTGTCATTTAATGTTATTCGATTTCTTCTTGAAAGGCACAGTTCCCTTGCACAGCTTTTTGAAAATCTGAGTCATGAGGGTTGCCGATCAGTTCGTCACAGATCTGAAGTTGAAGGTTTGCTTAAAGCCTCACAAGTTGTTGCTTATAATGATTGCACATTGAGGCCCTAGATGCTCTGAAACTGTAATCATACTTTATGCAGAATAGAAATTTTTAATTCCTTCAAGCAATACAAGAAATTGACATGGCTGTAGAAACACTTAAAACACTGAAAACAAATGACTTGCCACGAATTAGGTATTAATAGTACAATAGCTGCAGGAAAAGCGCAGATTCAGTTGAGTCGTATTCAAAGTACCGTCTTGCAATGAACGTAATAACTTTCAAACAATTCGGAAGAAATGGTGCTTTCACAGACTTTAGTCGTTAACATATTCACCTTCACTATTTACAATAGTCTGCCAAAGCTGGGATAACTTCTTGATTCCGCGACTGGTAGAATCACGTGGTTTTGAGGCGAAGAATTTGCTTGAAGGCTGTTCGATACAGAGAGGAAAAAAGTGGAAATCTGAGGCGCAAGATCAGGTGAATAAGGCGAGTGCAGAATGATCTCCCAACCCAACACCTGTACAAAGTTTTGTTATTCTAATAGAAAGCTCGTGGGCGCTATCGTGGAGTGGCATCATTCCAAACAGTTGTTCTCCCTGCAGGACGTCTCAGTTGTTGACAATAAATCTCAGTAGTGATGGTTACATCGCGGGGAAGCATTCGCATACACCACACCGTCGCAGCTCCACCAGATGCATAACGTTATCTTTTGTAGATGCGCGCACGTCTTTATACAGGAGTTGCTGCTTCTGTTTGGGCTCAACCATTCGTTTCTTTTCCTTATGTTTCCATAAAGACACCACTTCTCATCAACAGTATTGGTAGGGATAGGAATAGTCGACGATGATGATCAAGCAGAGATGCACATATGGCGAGCACCAGCTGATTTTCGTGATTTTGGTTAGAGCATGAGTTACCCCCACACCAGATTTTAGAACCTTCACCCTTGCATACAAATTTCACATGATGTGGAATGATTACAGTTCATCACATTTATCAGTTCTCGAGTCCACTGGCGTGGATCATTGTGTATTAATGCAATTAAACGATCTTCTTCAAACGCCGAAGGTCTTCCTGAATGTGGAAAGCCACTTATGACAAAACGAGCCTCCATAAAAGGAGAAAATCATTTTCTTGCCGTGCTCTGTCCAGTGACATTATCTCATGCACGGCACGACTGTTCTGGCTGCCTTCGGTGCTGTCACCCCTCTAAAGAACTCAAATAAAGAAATACACTACAGGCCATTAAAATTGCTAACGCAAGAAGAAATCCATATGATAAACGGGAATTCATTGGACAAATATATTATACTAGAACTGACATGTCATTACATTTTCACGCAATTTGGGTGCATAGATCCTGAGAAATCAGTACCCAGTACAACCACCTCTGGCCGTATAACAGCCTTGATACGCCTGGGCATTGAGTCAAACAGAGCTTGGATTGCGTGTACAGATACAGCTGCCCATGCAGCTTCAACACGATGCCACAGTTCATCAAGAGTAGTGACTGGCGTATTGTGACGAGCCAGTTGCTCGGCCACCATTGACCAGATGTTTTCATTTGGTGTGAGATCTGGAGAATGTGCTGGCCAGGGCAGCAGTCGAACATTTTCTGTACCAGAAAGGACCGTACAGGACCTGCAACATGCGGTCGTATATTATCCTGCTGAAATGTAGGTTTTCGCAGGGATCGAATTAAGGGTAGAGCTACGGGTCGTAACACATCTGAAATGTAACGTCCACTGTTCAAAGTGCCGTCAATGCGAATAACAGGTGACCGAGACGTGTAACCAATGGCATCCCATACCATCAAGCCGGGTGATACGCCAGTATGGCGATGACGAATGCACGCTTCCAACGTGCGTTCACCGAGATGTAGCCAAACACGGATGCGCCCATCATGATGCTGTAAACAGAACCTGGATTCATCCGAAAAAATGACGTTTTGCCTTTCGTGCACCCAGGTTCGTCGTTGAGCACACCATCGCAGGCGCTCCTGTCTCTGATGCAGCGTCAAGGGTAACCGCAGCCATGGTCTCCGAGCTGATAGTCCATGCTACTCCAAACGTCGTCGAACTGTTCTTGCAGATAGCTGTTGTCTTGCAAACGTCCCCATCTGTTGACTCAGCGATCCAGACGTGGCTGCACGATCGGTTATAGCCATGCGGATAAGATGCCTGTCATCTCGACTGCTAGTGATACGTACGAGGCCGTTGGGATCCAGCACGGCGTTCCGTATTACCCTCCTGAACCCACCGATTCCATATTCTGCTAACAGTCATTGGACCTCGACCGATGCGAGAAGCAATCGCGATACGCTACAATCCGATCTTTATCAAATTCGGAAACGTGATGGTACGCATTTCTCCTCCTTACACGAGGCATGAAAACAACTTTTCACCAGACAACGCCGGTCAATCGCTGTTTGTGTATGACAAATCGGTTGGAAACTTTCCTCATGTCAACACGTTGTAGGTGTCGCCACCGGCGCCAACCTTGTGTGAATTCTCTGAACAGCTAATCATTTGCACATCACAGCATCGTCGTCCTGCTGGTTAAATTTCGCGTCTGTAGCAATTCAACTTCGTGATGTAGCAGTTTTAATGGCCAGTAGTGTACGTTGAAAATGTTCGGATTTCCAAACTTGGCACTCCATTTTCTAGAATCCAAAGCTTCACTCACTATGGCTGTATTTCAACTCAAACAGCAACAGTAAAATACAAATAAAAAAATGACAAACGATAAACAAACCGCTAGCAACCGGAATGCCAACATGGGACACAAAGACGCTATGAACTTACGCGCCAACCTAATATTTCTCTACTTCCTTGTGGTTAACGAGCATTTAGCTCTCATTTAAGTATATGACCAAAAGAGTCAGCGTTCAGGAATTGTGAAACGAACCCTGTCGTCCACAACCACGCGCCACAAAGGCCGCAGATTCACCACGAGATGGGGAAACTCACAGGCGTCTATTGTCTATTGAGGCCTAAGGTCTGTAGTGTGCGAGTGAGACAAAGGAGAACCTGCGTCATAGGGAAACCCAATAGAAGCCGTTTGTGGCCAAGGAGACGTAGCAGTGTTAAATACGGCGGACCTAAGATCGCCCATAAAGGGAAACATTTATGAAAACTATTTAATTCTGTAGTAATGCAGAGAATGAAGGCACACTAATTTTAATGTGCCATCCTCCATAAAGTTTCGTGTTGATCCCAATAAAATCTGAATATTGATCATATCTGTAATAGTTTAGGATTCACCGTTAAAGTGAAATTAACAAGTTTTGTAACAAAGACAATCTCAACCCTTTGGTCGATCTTAACGATCGACTTTCATATAGATGTGCATAATTAAAATGACAAACGTTGTAAACAGCGACTCTGTAACTTTATTTGTTAAAAAGATATAATAAATTTAAATTATCAGTATTTTCAGTTAAGCATCAGATCATCATTCCCCCATACAAAACACATTGAACGATGACAGCATGGCACCTTATTGAATCATTAGGTAAAACAACAAATATTTATTGTGAAGTTTAGAGCATAATAGTTACTTTTGTTTTTTATGTATTTATCAGAAAGTGCATTGGTGTAAGCCAGTGGCCGTGATATTCAAAGTTAGGAAGGAAATTGTATTGGTTTTATGTTGTTGTTGTTGTTGTCTTCAGTCCTGAGACTGGTTTGATGCAGCTCTCCATGCTACTCTATCCTGTGCAAGCTTCTTCATTTCCCAGTACCTACTGCAACCTACATCCTTCTGAATCTGCTTAGTGTATTCATCTCTTGGTCTCCCTCTACGATTTTTACCCTTCACGCTGCCCTCCAAAACTAAATTGGTGGTCCCTTGATGCCTCAGAACATGTCCTACCAACCGATCCCTTCTTCTGGTCAAGTTATGCCACAAACTTCTCTTCTCCCCAATTCTATTCAATACTTCCTCATAAGTTATGTGATCTACCTATCTAATCTTAAGCATTCTTCTGTAGCACCACATTTGGAAAGCTTTTATTCTCTTCTTGTTTAAACTATTTATCGTCCATGTTTCACTTCCATACATGGCTACACTCCATACAAATACTTTCAGAAATGGCTTCCTGACACTTAAATCTATACTCTATGTTAACAAATTTCTCTTCTTCAGAAACGCTTTCCTTGCCATTGCCAGTCTACATTTTATACCCTCACTACTTCGACCATCATCAGTTATTTTGCTCCCCAAATAGCAAAACTCCTTTCCTACTTTAAGTGTCTCATTTCCTAATCTAATTCCCTCAGCATCACCCTACTTATATCGACTACATTCCATTATCCTCGTTTTGATTTTGTCGATGTTCATCTTATATCCTCCTTTCAAGACACTGTCCATTTCGTTCAACTGCTCTTCGAAGTCCTTTGCTGTCTCTGACAGAATTACAATTTCATCAGCGAACCTCAAAGTGTTTATTTCATCTCCGTGGATTTTAATACCTACTCCGAATTTTTCTTTTGTTTCCTTTACTGCTTGCTCAATATACAGATTGAATAACATCGGGGAGATGCTGCAACCCTGTCTTACTCCCTTCTCAACCACTGCTTCCCTTTCATGTCCCTCGACTCTTATATGTAAAAGAATTTAACTACTTTATTTAGAACGTGGAAGTGGTCAAGCTTTGATTATCTGTTAAAATGTAAAATAATGTAGAATAATCTGTAGCCAATCAGATGGACGGCTTCAGGAAAGGGAACTACACTAGTCAGTTGACCGGATATGTTCGGCGCGCGGAAAGCGCGGCCGGGGACGGGCAGAGGCAGTGCTGGTGCAGACGCGAAAGCGGACAGTTCAGCTGGAGACGCCAAAGGGGACAGTTCGGATTGTGACGCGAAAGCGTTCAGTCGGTCTTTAGGTAGCGAGGATCTGAAACGACTTAGAAAATTTCACGTTGTTTGACCGACCCCTTCTTCTAGTCAAGTTGTGCCACAAACTGTTATTATACTGTTATTAAATGTTAGATTAAATTTGCATTTTGCAAACTTGCCATCAGACAGACAATTTAACCAGAGGGCCACGAGTGTCAAACTTACGGCGTGTAATGCGACACATGCGGTTCAAACCATAGACGAGTTTGAGCCGACACATTTCGACGAAGACGGACCGCATGTGAGTCCGAACATGGGATGTTAGTTCGCATCCTCTGTTAATGCCACCTGACAAGGGTCACAGTACTTACTTACGAACGAGGGAGGGTTTTGCGAGTTACCTCAGTCGTGGATAAAATAAATCCGTCGGGGATCAGCCTTTATTACCATTAGCCTATATCGTCATTCCACTTTAAATCGCTAAGTACGCTGTCATACATTTAACGGGTGTGTCTGCTTCCAACGATCGGCAGTCGTGTAACTAATGTACTCCGGCTATTTATGAGCAAAATGTTAAATTTTTTATGGTGACGGTCAAACACGAAATTATACTCCACGCGTCGATGCTCTCACAGTTTTTCTCCACTTCACTACAACTTTTTACCGTCGCAACTTGTCCGTATACAACATCATCATCTGCGAAGCAGTATTATAAAACTTCTGGGTTATCCATTTCTAAGCATGACTGTGAGAAATAGAAGTATATCTGAGTGTGATTAACGCCCTGTATGCAAAGCTAGTTTATAACAACAAACTAATCATCAAAATATCCACGGGTGTACTGCCGGTCTATAGTGTCCAACGGGCACAATATTTCGGCGATCAAACATGTCGCCATCATCAGGTGAACTGACGGACTGAGCTCCTGTGAACGCGCTGGCACGGAGATCCGTACGCTATGGCTGCTCAGGAGGATCCCCGTGCCGGTGTGTTCACAGGAGCTCAGTCCGTCAGTTCACCTGATGATGGCGACATGTTTGATCGCCGAAATATTGTGCCCGTTGGACACTATAGACCGGCAGTACACCCGTGGATATTTTGATTATCAAATACGCCGGGAGAAACTCAAGAATCACAACAAACTAATCCTCTAGATGAGGGTATGCCTAGCACTGCTGATATAGTGTCACTGAAACTGTAACGTTCTGGAATGAAAGGACTCTCGTAAATTAGCGATTACAATGACAACACTTAATATGCGTCTCAGATAGCCCGCAGTACTTCTGCGGGTGACTTTTAGTTCACAGTTAAAAACAAGCGTGTTTCCATGGTTACGCCTCACTGTTCACTAGTCTTTCGATATGTGTCCTGTGTACCGGCAACAGATGAATGTAAGGCTCTGACACAGCTCCGATTTCGCGTGATCCGTCTTAAAACTGGATGCTAAACACAAATGTTGTGTTTTAATGCGATACAACAAGCAAGAATGGTTTCAAATACTCAGCTCCTCATTTTGCTAACAAAATGTTCCATACGAGTGTAGTGCGTCCACTAAAAGGGATCTCAACTTCAAGCCATTCGAGTGTGATAAGTGGGACAAATGCAAGCTGCATATGGTAAGTACTGAACCCACCACCACTCTCACAAGGGTTATTCACGTAGATTGCGTATTTGTAACTTGTGTTTGCAGATCTCTCGCTGGGGAAGATGGCGGAGCCATGTGATTTCGAGACAGCAATCGCTCAGACAGGTTAGTGCTGTCGAAAATATTATTTCTACCGTGAATAGTTATTTTTACTAAAAAGAATTGTATCGTTAGTGAATGAAGCGAATGGTAGGTAAAGTAGCTACCTGGGACCTAAATGCGTCGACCGTGTAGTAATTCTCGTAACGAATACACTTTGTGAATTAATGTGCATCGTAGAGCCTCTTACTGTACTTGCCAAAGGTAAGAACTGAAAGTAAGAAGTAATAGTTTAAAATCATTCTACATCTACATGGATACTCTTCAAATCACATTTAAGTGCGTGGCAGAGGGCTCATCGAACCACCCTCACAATTCTCTGTTATTCCAATCTCTTACAGCGCGAGGAGAAAACGAACACCAATATATTTCCGTACGATGTCTGATTTCCCTTATTTTATCATGGCGATAGCTTCTCCCTATGTAGATCGGGGTCAACAAAATATTTTCGCATGCGGCGTAGGAAGTTGGTGATTGGAATTTCGTGAGAAGATTCCGTCGCTACAAAAAACGCCTTTGTTTTAGTGATGTCCACCCCAAATCCTGTATCATTTCAGTGACACTCTCTCCCCTATTTGGCGAAAATACATCACTACTATCTGATAAGGATCCCACACTGCTCAGCAGTATTCTAAAAGAGGACGGGCAAGCGTAATATGGGCAGTCTCCTTAGTAGATCTGTTACATTTTCTAAGTATCCTGTCAATAAAAGCAGTCTCTGGTTAGCCTTATCCAAAGCATTTTCTACGTGTTCCTTCCAATTTAAGTTGTTAGTAATTGTAATTCGTAGCTATTTAATTGAATTTACGGCCTATAGAGTTGACTGATTTACCATGCAACCGAAGTGTAACGGATTCTTTTTAGCACTCACGTGGATGACCTCACACAATTTTCGTTATTTAGGATCAACTGCCAACTTACGCACCATTCAGATATCTTTTCTAAATCGGTTTGCTATTTGTTTTGCTCTTCTGATGACTTTATTAGTCGATAAACGACAGCATCGTCTGCAAACTATCTAAGACGGGTGCTCAGACTGTCTCCCAGATCGTTTCTATTGCTAATGAACAGCTCAGCAAAGGGCCTATAACACTACCTTGGGGAACGCCTGAAATCACTTCTGTTTTACTCGATTACTTTCCGTCAATTACTACGAACTGTGACGTCTCTGACAGTAAATCGCGAATCCAGTCACATAACAGAGACGATATTCCATAAGCACACAATTTCACTACAAACCACTTGTGTGTTACAGTGTCAAAAGCCTTCCGCTAAACCAGAACTGCCGAACGAGTTTTTCGAGTGAAATATATCTTGGCGTAGCAACATTTTAGATTATTCTGTTCTTAGTTATACTGAAAATTGTTGGCGATCTGATTTCAGGGTTTTCGGCCTGTAAACCACAAAGTCAAAGATAAATCGCCAGGATAATAAAATTAAGTGATAAAAAGGAACATTAATCAGGAGATTTCATCGGGGCCTCTAATATGCAGGTTCCGCTGTGTTAGGCCATCAGTAAACGTTCGTGTCATTTCATGTTGTCAATGTCAGGCATTTCAAATATCTTTAGTTTAAATATCAGACCTTTTTATCCTTTTATATAATCGCAGCTGTCTCCTACCTTAAGTCTTTCAGTTCCAAACTTTTAAAGACTACAGCTTCGTCTTCCATTGGTCCACCTCCGCAAGCATATCAGCAGCTAGCTTCGTAAAAATCTTGAGGTACTGTGGACTGGCTATTCATGAAAAGTAATTGAGGCTACAGTCGTCTCAACCTGACTGTAGCCAGGCCCGCAAAAAACAGTGGCTACAGTGTAATGTTAGACTCAGTTTCTACAAATTAGGGTCAAGTTTTCCATTGGTATTTTCCCAAGAAAGCAAGCAGAAGCGTCAGCATACAGTTAAGGATTTTCTCATTAGTTAAGAATTTTCTGATTGTTCTCCGAAATTGTAGGCTGTTACTTTCTCATTTCGTTACTGACGTCACCTTAGGGTATAACATCGTTAATTGGCAAGATTAGTTCGTTAGACGAAGATGTCAAACTTAACTGATTCGTGCTTCGAAACGTGTATGATACGTCAACGTTCGTTTTCATAGAGTGCCATTCCCCCATACCTGTTGGTCCAAAAATTTCAGAGACTGATTTTATTCCTGGCGTCTGAGCAATGTCAGCGCAGCAGTAACTACGGTGGTAGCTGGAACTAACAAATGTAAACAACAGATGTACATTCCACCAGTCAGTTGCGAGCAGGTAGTGTTAAGCAGTGAATGTGCGGCAATAGTGTCAGTGAGTCAACAGTGTATATGTAAGTCAGTAACGAATTTTGTTTTGTTTTAATTTTTTCAGGCAAGACATAAAGCAGTGTGTCAACGTTGTCTTGTCACAAATGAACCCCTAAATAAAGTGTTCAAGACATTCTATCAGTGTTTTGAAGAAGAGAAAAGTAAGTGTCAAAGTCTGTCCCGCACACCTTGATTTCCCAACAAAAACGTTTGTTGGACGCCTGATTCTGCTTAGAACGCGACTACAGAATTTCAGTTACGCAAAACTTTGTACTCATGTCCGATTGCAGATCTAAATAAAATACTGCCACTGAAGCAACTACCCTCAGAGCTGGAGATGTCTCTCTCATATCGCTGTACCTAGCGAGGTGGCGCGGTGGTTAGCACACTGGACTCGCATTCGGGAGGACGACGGTTCAATCCCGTCTCCGGCCATCCTGATTTAGGTTTTCCGTGATTTCCCTAAATCGTTTCGGGCTAATGCCAGGATGGTTCCTTTGAAAGGGCACGGCCGATTTCCTTCCCAATCCTTCCCTAACCCGAGCATGCGCTCCGTCTCTAATGACCACGTTGTCGACGAGACGTTAAACACTAATCACCACCACCACCATCATATCGCTGTAACCAGAGATCGCAATCAATTTACTCATTCATTTTAAACGATTTCAGTTTCCAATAACATTAAAGAAGGCTCAAGGTCAGAGAGAGGGGGGAAGAAGAGACGGAGAACGAAGAGTGGAGAAAATGGACGTAGAGAGGAAAAGGAGGAGATGGACAGAGATACGGGAGAAAGAGATGGAGTGAGAGAAGGCTAGGAGGTGAACAAGGGGAGAGTGAGAGCAGGGTATGAACATAAAGACGCAAGATGATTAGGATTTATCCGATTGCAAAACACATTTAGCAGATGATAACCGCCACGTTCGCTAGTGTCTATATAAAGTTTGTTGCTTCAAATGATCGTTCCTGTCGTATCACTGAATGTTAACCATTCTCCCTGGAACACCCTATTCATTTAGTATTTGAGAATGAGAGCACTTAGCAACTTCCAAGACACTTTACATATGGCTTTAAACCTTTAAGAAATTTTTCTCGATAAAATGACGAAAGGAAAAATGTTTATCGCTTCCTACATTTTCGCTGTTCACGCAGTAACACTGGAGCATCAAGCACGCGTTTCAATTTATTATTTGTTTACACATCCCCCATGAACCATGGACCTTGCCGTTGGTGGAGAGACTTGCGTGTCCCAGCGATATAGATAGCCGTACCGTAGGAGCAACCACAACGGAGGGATATCTGTTGAGAGGCCAGACAAACGTGTGGTTCCTGAAGAGGGGAAACAGCCCTTTCAGTAGTTGTAGGGGCAACGGTCTGGATGATTGACTGATCTGGCCTTGTAACACTAATCATAACGGCCTTGCTGTGCTAGTACTTCGAACGGCTGAATGCAAGGGGAAAGTACAGCCGTAATTTTTCCCGAGGGCATGCAGCTTTACTGTATGGTTAAATGATGATGGCGTCCTCTTGGGTAAAATATTCCGGAGGTAAAATAGTCCCCCATTCGGATCTTCGGGCGGGGACTACTCAGGAGGATGTCGTTATCAGGAGAAAGAAAATTGGCGTTCTACGGATCGGAGCGTGGAATTTCAAATCCCTTAATAGGGCAGGTAGGTTAGAAAATTTAAAAAGGGAAATGGATAGGTTAAAGTTAGATATAGTGGTAATTAGTGAAGTTCGATGGCAGGAGGAACAAGACTTCTGATCAGGTGACTACAGGGCTATGAATACAAAATTAAAGAGGGGTAATGCAGCAGTAGGTTTAATAATGAATAGCAAAATAGGAATGCTGGTAAGCTACTACAAATAGCATATCGAACGCATTATTGTGGCCAAGATAGATACGAAGCCCACGCCTACCACAGTAGTACAAGCTTATATGCCAACTAGCTCGGCAGATGATGAAGAGGTTGATGAAATGTGTGATAAGATAAAAGAAATTATTCAGATAGTGATGGGAGACGAAAATTTAATAGTCATGGGTGACTGGAATTCGAGTGTAGGAAAAGGGAGAGAAGGAAGCATAGTAGGTGAATATGGATTGGGGCTAAGAAATCAAAGAGGAAGCCGCCTGGTAGAATTTTGCACAGAGCATAACTTAATCATAGAAAAACACTTCGTTCAAGAATCATAACGGAAGGTTCTATACATGAAAAAAGCCAAGAGATACTGGAAGGTCTCAGATAGATTATATGATGGCAAAACAGAGACTCAGGAACTAGATTTTAAATTGTAAGACATTTCCAGGGGCAGATGTGGACTCTGACCACAATCTATTGGTTATGAACTGTAGATTAAAACTGAAGAAACTGCAAAAAGATGGGAATTTGAGAAGATGGGTCCTGGATAAACTGAAATAACCAGAGGATGTAGAGAGCTTCGGGAAGAGCATTAGGGAACGATTGACAAGAATGGGGGAAAGAAATACACTAGAAGGAGAATGGCTAGCTTTGAGAGACGAAATAGGGAAGGTAACAGAAAATGAAGTAGGTAAAAAGACGAGGGCTACTAGAAATCCTTGGGTGACAGAAGAGATATTGAATTTAATTGATAAAAGGAGAAAACATAAAAATGCAGTAAAAAGGAATACGAACGTCTCAAAAAAGAGATCGACAGGAAGTGCAAAATGGCTAAGCAGGGCTGGCTAGAGGACAAATGTAAGGATGTAGAGGCGTATATCACTAGGAATGAGATAGATCGTGCCTATAGGAAAATTAAAGAGACCTTTGGAGAAAAGAGAACGACTTGCATGAATATCAAGAGCTTAAATGGAAACCCAGTTCTAAGCAAACAAGAGAAAGCAAAAAGATGGAAGGAGTATATAGAGGGTCTATACAAGGGCGATGTTTTTGAGGACAATATTACAGAAATGAAAGAGAATGTAGATGAAGATGAAATAGGAGATATGTTACTGCGTGAAGAGTTTGACAGAGCACTGAAAGACCTAAATCGAAAGAAGGCCCTGGGAATAGACAACATACTTGTGGAACTACTGATAGCTTTGGGAGGGCCAGGCCTAAGAAAACTCTACCATCTAGTGAGCAAGATGTATGAGACAGGCAAAAGACCCTCAGACATCAAGAACAATATAATAATTCCAATCCCAAAGAAAGCAGGTGTTGACAGATGTGAAAATTACCGAAATATCAGTTTAATAAGCCACGACTGCAAAATACTAAACGAATTCTTTACAGACGAATGGAAAAACTGGCAGAAGCTGACCTCGGGGATTCCGTAGAAATGTTGGAACACGTGAGGCAATACTGACCTTACGACTTATTTTAGAAGAAAGATTAAGGAAAGGCAAACCTACGTTTCTAGCATTTGTAGACTTAGAGAAAGCTTTTGACAATGTTGACTGGAATACTCTCTTTCAAATTCTAAAGGTGGCAGGGGTAAAATACAGGTAGCGAAAGGCTATTTACAATTTGTAAAGAAATCAGATGTCAGTTAAAAGAGACGACGAGCATGAAAGGGAAGCACTGGTTGGGAAGGGAGTAAGACAGGGTGGTAGCCTATCTCCGACTTTATTCAATCTGTATATTGAGCAAGCAGTAAAGGAAACAAAAGAAAAATTCTGAGAAGGAATTAAAATCCATGGAGAAGAAACAAAAACTTTGAGATTCGCCGATGACATTGTAATTCTGTCATAGACAGCAAAGGACCCGGAAGAGCAGCTGAACCAAATGGACAGTGACTTGAAAGAAATATATAAGATGAACATCAACAAAATCAAAACGCGGATAATGGAATGTAGTCGAATTAAATCGGGTGATGCTCCGGGAATTAGTTTAGGAAATGAGACGCTTAAAGTAGTAAATGTGTTTTGCTATTTGGGGAGCAAAATAAATGATGATGGGCAAAGTAGAGAGGATATAAAGTGTAGACTAGCAATGGCAAGGAAAAAGTTTCTGAAGAAGAGAAATTTGTTAACATCGAGTATAGATTAGAAGTGTGAGGAAGTCGTTCATGAAATTATTTGTCTAGAGTGTAGCCATGTATGGAATTGAAACGTGGACTATAAATAGTTTAAACAAGAAGAGAATAGCAGCTTTCGAAATGTGGTGCTACAGAAGAATGCTGAAGATTAGATGGGTAGATCACACAATTAATGGGGGGGGGGGGGGGTATTGAATAGAATTGGAGAGAAATTTGTGGCACAACTTGACTAGAAGAAGGGCCCGGTTGGTAGGGCATATTCTGAGGCATCAAGGGATCACCAATTTAGTATTGAAGGACAGCGTGGAGGGTAAAAATCGTAGAGGGAGACCAAGAGATGAATACACTAAACAGATTCAGAAGGATGTAGGTTGCAGTAGGTACTGGGAGATGAAGAAGCTTGCACAGGATATAGTAGCATGGATAGCTGCATCAAACCAGTCTCAGGACTGAAGGCCACAACAACAACTTGTTTAGAAGTAACTCTATCTCAAGATATAGCAGACGTTTTCCACACATACCTCTGAATGAACCTGCAAAATTATAGCATTGTATGACACATAGTTTGCGTTATACAGATGTTCATAATTCAGAGTTTGATTTTTAAAAAGTTGCAGTTGGGGTCTACTGATATTATACCAATGGGCAAAATAGACTAAATGTTAAATGTGATCAACATGCCTGTGTTTAAAAAATTAACAAAGTAAAAAATAAAAATTACTGTCAGAAAATATCAGCTTCCTTTCACATCCATCACGCTCCTTTTTAAGAAATTAAGGGGGTATCCGTGCAGACAGCATGTAGGAAGTAGGTTTTATTGTACCAGAACTATCACATTCCCTGCCGAAGGCTACTGGCAGTAGCGGCTGAAGTTGATTCTAAATCCGCAAGAATTTTATGGAGGAAGAGTCTAGCCGCGATAAATTATGAATATACATATGGGCTGTGAGAGAAGTGGTCTATTCCCCCATATTGCAGTAGAGCCTTTTTTAACCATAAGCTATCCGTTCCAAGTTTCCTAGCAACTCGCCCAAAATTTAATCGAATTTATAATTCTGTTCTGTCACGAAATGTTTCAGTTTAGAAAATATGGATGGTGAAGGCATTAGAGTAAGTTTAGACAGAAACTGTTGCAATTTTGCTTCTGATCGCAGTATGCCTCACAATGTCACTCTAAGCTAAAGTATAGCTGGGATAATTCCGTAGGTATGCTATTACATGCACTGTCACCCCAAAAGGTTAGCAATTACATTACATATAACACGGAAATTAAGCGTTTCCGGACACATGTCCACATAACATATTTTCTTTATTTGTGTGTGAGGAATGTTTCCTGAAAGTTTGGCCGTACCTTTTTGTTACACCCTGTACATATAAAATAATCACCCCCCTCCCGACTCCACACTTTGATATTGTGAAGGTCAAGCCTTTGGCAATATGCTGAATTTCAGTTGTTGTGCACATGCCCTACAAAAATAGTAAAATTATTGAAGATATCATGGAATATGAAAAATCACAAAAATTTTGAAATGGAAAAGACCCACCTGCTTTTATAAAAACTGGATATTTTTGTAATAAAAAAATTTGGGATCACAAAACTACGTAACCGAATTTTGTAAATAAGCGTCAATTAAAAACGGAACATAACTAGAGGACTAAAATTTTGTTTGTGAATAACATTCTAAATAAGTTTTTGGAAAAAGAAAAATCTTAACAGAAAATTCCAAATTCTATATCGACGTGTTCATACCCATCCTCAGATTAAGAATATTTTATCAAAACATTATTTTTGCATAGATCAATTACATTATCAACCGCAGTGGTGAATAAGGGAACCGTCAATATAGTTAATAGTCATAGAGTCTACCTGAGTTACTCACATAACTAGATCGAAAAAGAGGAAATAAACAATGTACTACTGTTAGGAACTGTTCAAGAACAAGTGGATAGTTCCTACTCGCTCTGTTACATGCTTGATTTCTCGGAATAGTGTTGGATCAACAGCCTATGTTCTTACTTCAGTGCATTGCCTGCGCAGTAGACTGCTGCAGTACCTACCGACCCTCATCTTCTGTGTAAGGCACAACAGTGCTAAAGTAAACAAAAGCTGATTTGCATTATTCTATTTTAGGTTTTGGTTGGTTCAACATTATGTTATTGGCGGCGGCTTTCCTATCGGCCATGGTGTGCGTGTTTGACACAACTGCTATGGCATACGTCATCCCGCTGTCGCAGTGCGATCTCAAGCTTTCCAGCATTGACAAGGGAGCCCTCAACGCCATCGGCTATGCTGGTAACTGCACAAGCGTGAATACTATCTTACTTCTCATTTAAGAATAACGCACTCAGCTGATCTCTGCAGTAATTTTCCAGCAAGTTACTAGTTCTCCCATTCACATAGAAAAACGTATTGCCGTATATTGGTGGTGGTGGTGGTGGTGTGTGTGTGTGTGTGTGTGTGTGTGTGTGTGTGTGTGTTTGTGTTTGTGTTTGTGTGTGTGCGCGTGTGTGTTTGCATGTGTGTGTGTGTGTGTGTGTGTGTGTGTGTGTGTGTGTGTGTGTTTGTGCGTGCGTGTGTGTGTGTGTGTGTGTGTGTGTGTGTGTGTGTGTGTGTGTGTGTGTGTGTGTGTGTGTGTGCGCGCACGTATGTGTGGTTGTGCATGTGTATGTTTGTGTGTGTATGTGTGTGCTACTGTTCCTAAGAATGAACGGAATTAAAGGATATGGTACCAGAAAGTAAAAATAGAGGAATTTTG
This sequence comes from Schistocerca gregaria, assembly GCF_023897955.1. NCBI lineage: Eukaryota > Metazoa > Arthropoda > Insecta > Orthoptera > Acrididae > Schistocerca > Schistocerca gregaria. The sequence continues at coordinate 214,260,202 of NC_064923.1, read as the reverse complement.
ACCTTAAAAATATTTCAATGTTTGGTAAATAGTTGATTGGCTGAATGTTCGTTTTTCATAACACTGTCACTATACACGACAAAGTACAGTACAAAATGTAGATAATAGTGGTGACTGTCCCTTCATTTGGTGTAAGAAAATAAAATAGCGCCTTCCGAGCGGCGCATTTCACGCAAATAATCAAAGTGTCTTCCCGTTTCCGTCTTAAAATCTGTAAGCCATGTCTATTCAAACATCAAACGAAAATTATTAAGCTGTCTACGAAATGTGAATACGAGATCCTCACTCTATAGGTGTTCTACTTTTTGGAGGAACATAGTCTGCTCTACATGTACTCAATATCAAGCTTAAGGTTGTCAGGTGACTCCGGTACGGCGCTGGTTATGTTTTACGCAAAAACTAAACCTAAGTATTAGAAGAATTACTCTGTTTTTACCATTTTGTTTATATGTAACTTCAATTTTGAATTACTGTTTCCGCTACGGATGCAAAGAGAAAGCCATAGCAGGAGTAAATCTTAGTTTCCATAGCAAAGTACCAAAAGATCTTATTGTCGTTATCATAGTAGTAGGATGCATTCGTCTCGTTAGTGTTCTTCTTCGAGACATAGCCTAAAATAAGTATAGTTTCCGTACGAATACGAGAAGTCGTAGTTATTGAAAATAAAGAAATTGAAGATAAGGAAGTTACTTCAAATAATGTGGTAACGATGGCAAATGAACATGAAATTATTTCCGTTTATTCGCAGACAAAAGTAAGCGAAAAAAATACGGCAGTAAACAAAGTTATCTACAGTCTGTGTTGCCCCCGAGGCCTTGGTTACTACAGTATTTTGTTTTCCACTGCTAACAAGATCAATGACCTAACAGTTGTGGCAGTGTAGCTGTCCAGTATGCGTGACTTACTGCAAATTAACTGCATCATTTCTATCATAGCACCTGATCGGTACGCGTGGTAGAAGTTGGTAGCAGTATGGGCGACATAGGAAAACATTTATCATGCGTGTACGTTTACTTCCTTTTACCTCTCTTGCCTGCTAGGTACACACGCGATTTTTTATGTAAACCTATGCCAAAATAGCTTAAAAATACATAAATGTCATTTGTCTCCCTGTATAACTAACATTAAAATTCGGTACTTCACTTTTCGGTGTTTCCGTAAGCTTTTTTAATATTATGATGATCCACTATGGTTTTTAAATTTCGTAGTGTGTATCGTGACCTCAGCAATAGCTGTAGAGCTGTTTTTACGCTGGCGATACATTTTCTACCCTATAAGTTCCTCTTTCTAGTCATTGATTGAGCTGTAACTCAAGAAGACTGTTGTGTTTATGTTTCAAAAGATTGTCAAGGCTGCGACTCTACTAATCGCCATTGCTGTTCACTTCTCCTGACGGATGTTCACTACGAGAGTGGGCAGGGCCGCCAGTAGTACCCTAATTTTTGCGTAACACTTAGTAGTGTTATAGTTAACTGAAAGTCAACCTAACACACATTGAGGAGTGTTATCGCGCATTCAGAGGTATAACGACAGTCTTACCCATTTCTTTCGTTTCATGCAGATTTAGAAACCATTATGTTTACAGTAAAGTAGTCATAATATGAAGCTATACTACTAGCACCAACAAACCACATTCTGAGTAATCATTTGAGAAGCTTCGACGGATTTTTCCTTCCGATTTTCACCATTTGATTAATTATACGTGTGTGTTCTGTTCCTATTCTTATTGCTTTCAGATTGACCTCCACTTAAATTGTAAAAATATTTTTCACAAAACGCTAAATTACTGTAGTAAGGTAGTACAGACTTCAGTTCTATATGCGTCTGTGCACAGGAGAATGAAACGTGTTGTCTATTGTGATCAAAAGTTCAGATACGTTTATTCTGTAAAGTAGTGTATACATAGTCGAGAAATGCGCCAAATAAATGCGTCAAAATTTTTACTATTATAGTGTGCTCGTCTAAAAGAAAGAGAGAAATGAATAAACGAAACGCGAGAAAAAATAACAGAGGCATATGGTATAGATTTCTAATTTGCTGCTTTTATGTCACCAAACTTAATATTTTTGGAGTACTTTCAATGACCGGCAGTGATGTTTAAAAATGCATTGAAATTCCATATTATGCTTATATCTTCTGGGTTTGTAGGGCTTGTAAGAGAGAAAATAACATCGATGTATTTTCCTCATGTTTATAGTTCAGCAGAATCTACACAAAGCCATCTATTTTCATGAGCACCACTATCCATCGTGTTGATACACTTAGTACAAAACATAATACCTGCGAATAACTATTCTGTGACAAGCCTTCAATGGCTTGAAAGCTGGTTAATGCGAAAAATAAATACCAAAAGTATTAAAAGCGTACCGTCTGTTTCTCATATACTTACGCTTCACTGTTATTCAGTGTCAGGCGTGCTCCGTGACATATTGTTCGTTACGTTCCGTGGCGATGCTTGACTTGACTTTACTCTTACGAAAAAAGTCCATTAAATTATATTATACACGAGTCAATATACTCCCCAAACATACTGATATTTAAATTAAATAAGAATGAAATGGATAAAGCAAGAATGGCAACCCACCAATTAACGCAACGCGGAGTAAAGGGATCAATTCCAGCAGCTGCAATGTAATATTTATTTGCTTGTATCTACATATTTCTGCTCAATAAGCTTTCCTGTTTCGGCTTACAATGCCATTTTCAAGTGCGCCTGTGGGTGTTGTCAATAACAAATCTTATGTACATCTTACTTATGATCATGAACGTATTTTTATGGATTACATTTATACTTACGTCTAGTTGGAGATGACGGTCATCTGGGAGCTTTCTATTGAAACTTAGCCGCTAAAATACAAAAACTTGGTGATAACACGTGTTTGACTGCTGTTTGACACCTGGGATCCTTAGATGCCAAATGCTTACAGATTTTATTTTACTTTTTATTCTTGTGAGTCAGGGATGGTGCTTTCGCTGCACAGATATTATGTAGTTTATTTTCTTGATGTGTTATATGCGATTTCATATATTTATAGTTTCTCGTAGAGGAAAATTCAATAAAATTTGCTAACTAGGGCTTGTGTTTCAACTCAGTTTGTACAATGAGTTCGGGAAATTCTTCATATGAGTATATGTCTCCAATTCTTCCAAAATATTCATAGTGCATTCTTTAGATATTTTGTGTAAAATTTGTACAGTGTTTCTAGTGTGTTGTACCTTATGTTCTTCATTTGGAAGATGTAGGTAGAACGTTGACTGACCGTCAACCGCAGAAATCAATGTGGGATGTACGACGAACGTATCCGTCGAGACAGTGCGGCGAAATTTTGGCGGTAATGTGCTATGCCAGCAGACGAACGACGCGAGTGCCTTTCGTAACAGCAGGACATAACCTTCAGTGGCTCTCCTGGGCTCGTGACAATGGTGAGAGCTGATGGTAGGGTTAGAGTATGGCGAAGACACTATGAAGCTATGGACCCAAGTAATCAACAAGGCACTGTGCAAGCTGGTGGTGACTCCATAACGGTGCGTGCTGTGTTTACATGGAATGGACTGCGTCATTCAATGTTGTCATGTTCCTAAACAACTATAGAATTTTTACCGAAGACAATGCGCCAGAACACCAAACCACAATTGGTCCCGACTGGTTTGAAGAATATTTTAGACAGTTCGAGCGAATGATTTGGCGACTCGTTCACCCGACGTGAGTCCATCGAACAATATGGATCTTACCAAGTGCTCAGAGCACGCACAAAATCATGCATCGGCAACAGTTTCGCAATTATGAATATCAACATATGCAGCATGGCTCAATATTTCTGCATAGGACTTCCAACGACTTGTTGAGTTCACGCTATGTCCAGTTAATGTTCTACGCTGGCCAAAAGGAGGTACGGCACTATATTATGAGGTATACCATGACTTTTGACACCTCAAAGTAGAGCGTAAACTTATGGTTCACACTCGATCTGGATGGTTACGACTGAGTGCTCCTTTTTTTTCTTTTTAAACCACCAAAATAATAATAATTAAAACACTTATCGAGGTTTCTGTGACTACGTTTATGTTGAAAGTCAGATTGTTAATGTTTCCTGTAACGAACCAGCACATTCCAATGCCCTCCTTTGTACTCCAACATTACGAGTCCTAACGAGATGTCCCATGTATCTAAAGCCAGTCGAATAATTGTGATGTGGCGGAACCGGAGGGACAACGATTCCTTGTTCAAACTTAGTGTAGAGTGCAGGTCTTTCATTGGCTGTGAGCAACCTGACATCTCTTAAACTGGTAACACCGTTTATCATTGGTGCTAACTTCCCGTTGTAGAATTTGCCGACAAAGGTTAAGTTGGCACAACGTCATTCTACTCACACTATCTATAATTAGCCCTAAGCTTACCTGTTTTCCCTTCACTCTCCTTCTCACGCATTCAAACGCAGGGAAGGAAAAGAAGTGTGACATTTAAAGTAAACACAGATGGGTCCATTTTTCTGTTCAGAAGACATTAATTCGTATACCATTGTACGATACCAAAAAAAGGCTCTGAGCGCTATGGGACTTAACTTCTAAGGTCATCAGTCCCCTGGAACTTAGAACTACTTAAACCTAACTAACCTAAGGACATCACACACATCCATGCCCGAGGCAGGATTCGAACCTGCGACCGTAGCAGTCATGCGGTTCCAGACTGTAGCGCCTAGAACCGCTCGGCCACTCCGGCCGGCGTACGATACCAAATTAGGATCGTGTGAACATCGTAAATGGAGCTGAACTAACAGTTCCGCTTCAGTATAAAGCAATTGGATGCAAACGGAGTATAAATTATACGTTAGTTCATACAATGTACTTACGCAAAGTAAAATAAAATATATTTATTGAATGTCATAAAATTTCATAGCTATTAGCAATTACTAAAATTATAAATGGTACATTACCGTGTATGGTGTTAAATATTTCTACAACTTGCAGTAGTTGGCTGCTACGCGTTTCTCGTAGAAGCAATTTTGGAAATTTGTGGTAAGGTCATATGGGACTAAGCTGCTAAGGCCATCGGTACCTAAGCTTACACATTACTTAACCTAGCTTAAACTAACTTACGCTATGGACATCATACACACCCATGCCAGAGGGAGGACTCGAACCTCCGACGGGGGCAGCCGCGTGGGCCGTGACAAGGCGCCTTAGGCCACGCTGCTACCCCGTGCGGCTCATAGAAGCAAGAAATCGACATAATTTGTATAACATCGCTCACCAGTTGAACTCATATAGGGGGCAGCCAGTCTCACAAGACGCCACTGAACACTGTGCTATGTGGTGCACGTGACGCTGCCACTGTATACAATATCTTAGCCGTCGCAATCAAAACTAACGGACTTCCCATTAAACAGGACTCTCAGTCATTCTTAGTGACCAATCCTAGCCTCACCATTTATTTGTTTTATCGAAAGACGTTTTTGCGTGGCGCTTGTCTGGTGTCATGCAGAGGTTAATGAACGGCTCTGGCGCCCACTGGATGTTTCACAGGTTGCTTCAGTCATAGAGCAGCAGTATCAACGCCGTGAGGATTGCGGAACGCACATGTGGCCAACACTGAGACGAAATAGCCACCTAACGTTGGTATGACACAGTTTATTCCGTGCTGCCGAAGACCCAAAATTTGATATTACACTGTGTGCTCTGATTTGACATATCTGTTAGTAATAGCAGTGGTGCATAACTGTTGTCGCCACAAACGCAAGCGGAATATGTTAAAGGAGGAAAGACCATAAGGGTCTGATTGTAATAATCATACCAGGAAATCACAGGGTGAATTTAACTGACAATATGGCTACAAGTTTGAGACAACCGCTAGATAAATTCAGTGGTGTGAAAGTGTACTGCATATCGATCTGTTAAACTATTAATTCGATCAGTTTTCATCTGCATTTTGGTTTATACCTGTTACATTCTAGGGTATTGGAAAACTATTTCCTGGCACCAATGTTGCGGCCTATGTTCAGGGGTCCCATTGCGATCAGGATGTCGAGTGTAGAGTGAGGATGAGTAGTCCAATGCATGTCCAGAGGTGTCAGCGATATGTATAATATTTCCTGGTCGAGCAGAGTTTACAAGGGTGTAACTGTCATCAGAGCTGGAGTCGGCAGCCGAGTGGAAGTGCACAGGGCCTGAAGAAGTGCTGATGCCCTGTGAGAGAGTTGTGACGTCGCTGACGTTGGTCAGTACCACAGCTACGGGCTGTGCCTGTAACAAGCTGGCCATCATCAATCAGCGTGTTGTGGTTTCAAAAATGGTTCAAATGGCTCTAAGCATTATGGCGCTTAATATCTGAGGTCATCAGTCCCCTAGAACTTAGAACTACTTAAACCTAACTAACCTAAGGACATCACACACATCCAGGCCGAGGCCGGTCGGTGTGGCCGAGGGGCTCTAGGTGCTTCAGTCTGGAACCGCGAGGCTGCTACGGTCGCAGGTTCGAATCCTGCCTCGGGAATGTATGTGTGTGATGTCCTTAGGTTAGTTAGGTTTAAGTAATTCTAAGTTCTAGTGGACTGATGAGCTCAGATGTTAAGTCCCATTTTGCTCAGAGCCATTTGAACGATGTCCGAGGCAGGATTTGAACCTGCGACCGTAGCAGTCGCGCGGTTCCGGACAGAAGCGCGGTCACTGCGCCGGCCTGTTGTGGTTTCACTGAAACACAATAGACTGTCATTAGCCTCGGTTCTGGTGACGCAAATGGAAAGGCAGCACGACAGAATGTGTTCTTGAACTGCGAGAGTCTTCCTATTTAACTGATCAAGCCCGCACGTGTGACGTAATGTGTCTGAGAGTGTGCGCGTGCTTTTTCTATTTATCGGACCCATCGTGATAGTTTCAGTGACTGTACTGGGCTGCCGAGTTCTGGTCTTTCTGTCTACGTTTGGTTTTGTAGCAGCGCTCTGGTGTTATATACTGGTAGTGTTACCATACAATGCCTTGTTAAATAACACAGCAGTGTTTGTGTTTCTGTGTACCCTATTCCGAGGCCTGTTACCTTGGCAATATGCCTTGTCAGCATAACAGTTGGGACGCCAGCCCAGCTCCCCTGGTAGAATTTTAAGTCTGTACATTAAAATTATTCTTCTGCGCAACTTACTGTTTTTCTGTCCTAAGAGTCACCAGGTGCTTTTCTCTCGTGCTTTGGCAGGTATTTGCAATTTCGTTTGTCCAATGTGTAGCCGGAGCCATCACAGAAAAATACTGTTCATCAAGTGTTTCATCCGACACCAAGTGTCAAAATGTGTGTGTGAAATCTTATGGGACTTAACTGCTAAGGTCATCAGTCCCTCAGCTTACGAACTACTGAACCTAAATTATCCTAAGGACAAACACACATACACCCAAACCCGAGGGAGGATTCGAACCTCCGCCTGGATTAGCCACACAGTCCATGACTACAGCGCCCTAGACCGCTCGGCTAATCCCGCGTGGCACCAAGTGTCAGCGGAAAATGTTCGTTTGATTTCTGTTACAAACAACATTATTTTTGAAGCGGTATCTTAGTCCCCATTCAATACAGCTGTTCCTAAATGAGTCTAGTGGCATATTCGTTTTACCGATATTCATCAGCAGGGTTGCACAACACAAATATCCCGTACTCCAGCTGCTATCCTTGGCCAGCTTGCCCGTCTTTCGTGCCACCCTAACCCACACTGTCTGCTACTGCCAAGCAACAGGGCTGCTGAGTCTCTGCCTGGTTATGCGTCGTTTATACTCTTCCTGTCGACATACATGACTAAAGCGAATACCGCACTAAACTGATTATGGACATATTTATTCAGCTGTACACATAAAATTCTGCTTTCAAAATAATTTTGTTTGTGGTAGAAAAAAAAAACTCACACGTTACGTTGACTCTGGGCGTCGTGACGAGTACTATTTGTTTGGATTGACCTTAGCTACACATTTCAAAATCGAAATTGCAAATACTTGCTTAAAAACCAGAGAAAATCCACCTGATGGCTCTTGAGAGACACATCCTGTATATGAGAAAGTGAGTCATTATAAAGATCTCCAAACCACTGCGCTTATTTATTGAAGCATTAGTACATGTGACATGTATAATGAGTATCTGCGATTAATATTTTACTTTCTCTGAAGATAAATAGAGATTGAGCATAGGTCACCAAAAAGTTTAAACTGAAGAATTTCATCCCTATAATATTTCAGTTTGTGATAAATCGCAAATTTTCTGAATGTCCTAACTCCAAATAAGGTGTTTTTCTGGGCAGGTTCACTTTATCGTAATAGGAGGCCGTTTCACAGTGCCGCGGCAACAAAACTTATTAAAACAGGAACTCGGTAGTACGATCTAGTGCACTGAAAAACCTATAAAATGGCGGTTTCTATCCCTTCTTTTCCTACAGCAAAGCAATTAGCGACATCTGAGCTGTAACACTCTTCTCAAACAAGCGAAATGTCCTTGCACGTATCCCATAGAAGCTTTAAGCAAAGTTCATTGAGATATCAGATGCGAATTATTATGATTTTCATGAAACGGTTGTACAAAACCCACTGCACTTTTCAGCTAGATCTGTCTGTGTCCTGGCGATGGATCGCCATTCAAAATCTGCAGAGCCCTTGCGGACAAACCTTACGCCGCGCCACACTCACATGACCTTTCAAGTCGATGTATTCTCGTGATAAAAATTCGGTTCTGCGAATCTGAGTCTCCACTGCTCTTCTAAGGCGTCAATGCTGGACTTTTATCACACATCCTGCTGCTATTCTCCCGTAATGGTTCCATGGGATGGCCTAGAAGCGACGCGAGTGACTTGTGGGAAAATCACATCTTAATGAACGAGTTTCTGTTAATTTCGTTGGACGCTTCTTGGTTCAACCGCTTAGTGAAAATGACTATATACGGTCTCAACGCTGTCTGAACCTTTAGCTTGGCTCGTCATTTGATGACCTATGTCCGTGTACATACATGTAAAGAGCAGTTTACTAAGATGACTCGCAAAAAATAAAGCTGTATTATTAGATTTCTTGTGCAAGTCGCTAGTATCGCACTGAATTTAAAGAATTAATTTTAATTTGTCTGCTTCCGATGTTATTACGAACAAGCCAAGTGTGGTGATTTTCATGTCTGTCCGCAGGACTCATCAGCAGCTCGCTGCTGTGGGGCTCCGTTTCAGACATGATCGGTCGAATCAAGTTGCTCAGGGTCGCCTTGCTTATTGACGGCATCTTGGCCTTCTGCTCCGCTTTCTCAACCTCGCTCTGGATGTTGCTATCTCTCAGATTCATAGTTGGATTCATGTGAGTAGTCTAAACTATATCTACAGTATACTGACAAATCTTTTTTTTCGATAAGATCAGTAATTTTCTAATTAATTTGCCGTAGAAAAGCTAGTTTCCAAGCATAAGAAAAAAGACGCTGTATCATTTATTTTAGATGCTACTATTTTTCATGAAATTTGACTCTGATTTACAACCCACTATGTAACTTATGAAATAGATATTTTTATTAAATTGGTCTTGATCGTATATAATATGACAAATTTGATCTTCTAAAAAGAAGGAGGGCTATAATTTCCATTTTTATACAACTTTCAATTTTATGTTCAACAGTTTTTATATGACTTTCAATTTTATTTTTAACAGTTTTTATAGAATTCTTCTGTTTTTTTTTTTTACTTTTTTGCTTTTGATAATGGCAGTTTAAATGTTGACACTGGCCAATTTTTTCTTAATATTTATTGCGAGCAAGACAATTTTTATTAAATGTATTTTTATATATATTTCCTGTTTCTGATACAGTTAACTCTTTCTCCCTTCCTTAAATATTAATAAAATTTGTAACGCGAAGTAAATACTTATATTATGCATTTGGTGTTCTTGTTATTGTCCTCACAGCTGTCTTCGGTTTAGTATTTCATATTTCCACGTTTTACAAATGTTTCCGGGAATTATGTTGTATTCTCTAACATGGACAATAACACACAGAATAAAATGTAAATTTAAAAATAATGTAAGTTTAGAAGGCAACTTGCATCATCTGCAAGAGGTCTGTGGTCACTATTAATACTGTCTGCAAGGTCATTAATAAACAACATGAACAGCAACGATGACTCTCCATCCGAGATAACATGCTGCGTCCTTCCCACCAAAAAATCCTAATACAGTCACAAATTTCATTGCAAATATCATATGGTCATACTTTTGACAATGAGCTTTAAAATCGTACTGAGTCAAACGCTCTTAAATACTGCATCTATCTAACTACCTTCCTTCCAAGCTTTCAGTTTTGTCAAGTGAGAAAAGTGTAAGTTGGGTTTCGCATGATCGATGTTTTCGGAATCCATGCCGGTTGGGATAGCTCTTTATGTTTGAGCTCAGAATGCGTTCTAAGATTCTGCAACAAGTAGATGTCAAGAATATTGGACGGTATTTTTGTGGATCACTTCTTGTAAGCATGTGAGACCTGTGCTTCCTTCCAACCATCCGGCACGGTTTTTTGTTGGAGGGATATACGGCAAATTGCAGTTAGAAGCGAGGCTAACTTAGCCGCAAATTCGTTATAGAATCTCAAAGGGATTCTAACGGGCACTGGACAACCGTTCAATTTTAACGATTTCAGTTGTTTCTCAAGACCACTGCACTAGCGCCTATTTCACTCATCCGTTCAGTGATACGAGGATTAAATTGGCGGTGATTCTCTTGGGTTTTCCTTTGTAAACGAACATTTGAAAACTGAGTTAAGCATTTTGGTTTTTGCTTTGCTACGATCACTATTAGTCCCTGTCTCTTTCGCGAGTGGCTGTACACTAACTTTGGTGCCACCACCAATAGCCTTTACATATGATCTGAATGTTTTGGGTTTTGTGGAAGATCATTTGACAGTATTCTTCTACGGTAATCACTTAAGGCTTCACACATTGTTCTCTTGACAGCGAGACGCATTTCATTCAGAATTTTTGTCTATGGTCCTATGCTTTGTTTCACACCTTTCATGCATTATTCTCTGTTTCTTTCGAAGTTTCTTTACAGTTACTGTACACCACGGAGGGTCGTTCCCATTATGAACTATTCTACTTAGTACCTATCGAGAGCATACTCAACTATTCTTTTACACTTGAGTCATAGTACGTCTACAAGCTCCTGCCTTGTGTTGTAAGTTTCAAGTTCCTTATTCAGATACGACACTGCCACTCCTTTATCTAGTTTGCTGACAATAAATACCTTTCTACTTATTGTAGTTGGCATTTCCACTTTGGTCATCATCGTTGCCACAACCGCGTCATGATCACTAATATCCTTTTCTATATGGACATTCTCAAAGAGGACAGGTGTATTTGCTCACATTAGATCTAACAGATTTCAGTCATAAGTGGGGTTCTGAACTATCTGTTCTAGGTAGTTTGAGCGACGGTATTTAGTAATGTCTCACAGGATCTCTAGTCATGTCCACCGCTAACAAAACTAATTTTCCGGTTGATCGTTAGATGATTAAAGACTGCACCAATGATTCCAGTATGACGGGGCAACTTGCTTACAAGTTAACTAAGATTTCCTCTATCGATTAGATGAGGAAATCAATGGGCGATAGAAGAGTCCAGTTACCATTTTATCCCGATCTCTGACACTGAGTCTTCGCCAAAGAATCTCGCATGCAGCTACAGTTTCTATCTCGGTGGATTTGAGTTTTTGTCTACAGTGACAAATACACCACCCCCATTTCATATCAGCCTATCCCTACGATATGGAGTTAAATTTTCCCCAAAAATCTCAGTACTATCAATTTCAGGTTTCAGTCAGCTTTCTCTACCTAGTATTTTGCTAGCTTCACTGCTTTTCAGTAGCACGTCACAATCTAACACTCTCCTGCGAATGATGTGGCAATTAAATACTAGTCTCTCACTTGTGGAGAGCATTCTTTTGGATTCTTCACTGGATAGAGAATACTCAGTCTAAAGAACACTTGCGTGCTCACCGCACGCTGCCAGCTACCTGGGTGTTGTGCATCGGACCCATTTAGGGGGACCCTATACTTCTCAACCCTATGGCGCAATCCAGGAAGTAGCAGCCTAGCTTGTCACAGAACCTTTGAAGTCTCCGGTTTAGTCCTTCCATTCGATTCAGAACCAGGTTGTCACGGCAAGCTCTGGAGACAATGCTGCAAATTGTGAGCTTTGTTAAAACTCCATGCGCAAGGCTGGTCTTCTCAGTTTTATCTGCCAGACGCTATAATGATCCAAGTATGGCATCATAAGCCAGACGACAGGCATCGTTTGTTCCAACGTGCACCAAAATAGGCAGCTGGTTGCACCCTGTCCCCTCAATGGCCTGCGGAGCAGCCTCTACAACACGTCGAATGAGGCTCCCAGCACACACCCCGTACGCACCTGGTCTTCTTTACTGTCCCTTGCTGCCATTTCCCTAGGGGAGTACCATTATTTGTACGTTTGAACTACCGATGTCTAGTAGAGCCCTACCCTCTAGCGTATGCTTCCTCAAGACACAGGACAAAATAAGTTACCCGGCAGGTGGAGTTTCAATATCAGTGAAAGACAGCACCTTGAATTTGTTGGTTATGGGGATCAGCATGGCACCTTGAGACCTCCCTGGTCCCCGTGCATCCATTACAAAAAGTCTGGATCTACAACTGATGTTCCACTGGAGCTCGAGTGGTTAAGTATTGACAGATCTATACTGTGATTTTCCACCTTTCATTACAGTACTGGAAGACAGTCTCCTCAGCTGTGATAAAAATACGAGCTTTTGTTTTATAAGTGAAGTTTTTGTTTCGGCACATTGGATACAATTACACTACTGGCCGTTAAAATTGCTACACCAAGAAGAAATGCAGATGATAAATGGGTATTCATTGGACAAAATTATTATACTAGAACTGCCATGTGATTACGTTTTCACGCAGTTTGGGTGCATAGATCCTGAGAAATCAGTACCCAGAACAACCCCCTCTGGCCGTAATAGCGGCCTTGATACGCCTGGGCATTGAGTTTGAGTCAAACAGAGCTTGGATGGGGTGTACAGGTACAGCTGCTATGCAGCTTCAACACGATACCACAGTTCATCAAGAATAGTGACTGGCGTATTGTGACGAATCAGTTACCCGGCCACCATTGACCAGACGTTCTCGATTGGTGAGAGATCTGGAGAATGCGCTGGTCAGGGCAGCAGTCGAACATTTTCTGTAGCCAGAAAGGCCAGTACAGGATCTGCAACATGCGGTCGTGCATTATCCTGCTGAAATGTAGGGTTTCGCAGGGATCGAATGAATGGTAGAGTCACGGGTCGTAACACATCTTAAATGTAACGTCCACTGTTCAAAGTGCTGTCAATGCGAAGAAGAGGTGACCAAGACGTGTAACCAATGGCACCCCTTATCATTACGCCGGGTGATACGGCAGCAACGCGATGACGAATATACGCTTCCAATGTGTGTTCACCGCGATGTAGCCACACACGGATGCGACCATCATGATGCTGTAAACGCAACCTGGATTCATCCTCATAAATGACGTTTTGCCATTCGTGCACCCAGGTTCGTCGTTGAGTACACCATCTCCGGCGCTCCTGTCTGTGATGCAGCGTCAAGGGTAACCGCAGCCACGGTCTCCGAGCTGATAGTCCCTGCTGCTGCAAACGTCATCAATCTGTTCGTGCAGATGGTTGTTGTCTTGCAAACGTCCCCTCTGCTGACTCAGGGATCGAGACGTGGCTGCACGATCGGTTATAGCCATGCGGATAAGATGCCTGTCATCTCGACTGCTAGTGGTACGAGGCCATTGGGATCCAGCATGGCGTTCCGTATTATCCTCCTGAACCCACAGATTCCATATTCTGCTAACAGTCATTGGATCTCGACCAACGCGGGCAGCAATGTCGCGATACGATAAACCGCAATCGCGATAGGCTACAATTCGATCTTTATCAAAGTCGGAAACGCGTTGGTACGCATATCTCCTCCTTACACAAGGCATCACAACAACATTTCACCAGTTTCACCAGGCAACGCCGGTCAACTGCTGTTTGTGTGTGAGAAATCGGTTGGAAACTTTCCACATGTCAGCATGTTGTCGGTGTCGCCACCGGCGCTAACCTTGTGTGAATGCTCTGAAAAGCTTATCATTTGCATATCACAGCATTTTCTTCCTGTCGGTTAAATTTCGCGTCTGTAACACGTCACCTTCAGGGTGTAACAATTTTGATTACCACTAGTGTAGTAAGTCAAGTGAGCTGCCAGTATGATTTCAGTTAAGCCAACCCTATCTCGAAATCAGCAAATTTGTTGTCCCGTCATCACAACACGCACAATTTCTGCACATTTTCAACGTACTCATATGTTTCGGATGTAGCAGATGACTGAAGTGATAACTGAAGACTCTGAATTTGGCCAAGTGACATGTGCCCGTTTTGCGACAGAATCCAAATTCTGCAGGACGCTGGGCTCACAAAGTCGGAGAGTTATTGGTGCTGCCTAAGATGAATTGTTCTCCCTGAGTTTCTCGCTATTATAGAAATTTGGTGGCTCTCCCAGCATTCGAAACTCTCTAGCCAGTTACCGTAAAGACTGTAAGCTCCGACAAACCATAAGTTTAGAAATGTGTTACCAAAATCGCCTGTCACATATTTGTTACAGGATTAACTTATGATGTTAACTGTCTTTAAATTGGGGACACAAGTCTGGAGTCCTTTCCTGCCAAGAGCGTTACTTTCCGTCCTGTAAAATGAGAGGGAAGGCACATCCCATATGCGACCACTTCCTCCGGCTACCAAACCATTCGCGTGAGCCAATTCGGGTTCGTATTACACGTATGTTTAAGAACATATGGCTTCTTCCTTTCTCGCTAAGGCAACGTTTTCCGCATTCGCAGCTTGTCGTGATTTCTCACTCCGTAGATCCATATGTGTCTAAACTGCATTCCTCTGCTTCCGGGTGACCCTGACGTTTTACAGTTTCTTAATTTCGCCAGGATGCCCCCAGCTGATAAGGCCTGTGGACGGTTTCAGCGTCTTTCAGTCCCCAGCCTCAGCTACCGCTTTTGCGCTTAGGGCTTCCAGAAAAAAAAGCAAATATATGGTCCAGAATCGCGCCTTGTGTGGGAATGTCCGCAGCAGCCCACCTGACTTGCTGGCAGAAGGAAAGGACTCCCGAGTGTAAAAAGACAGAACAGAAACTAAACAGATCACTGTAATGACTCGTACTTGCATAATACTGAAGTTCACTACTCATAGTAAGACTTTATGGGGTCTCCTGCTTTAAATAAATGATTGATAATAGGGTTAAGTGTGAGATTGGCAAAAACTGCCACGTAACGGTAGGTGAAATGACGCTGAGCCACGCAGCTGCGTGATGACCACTGCAGGTTCCTCGGCGTCTTGTTGCAGGAGCTGCACCGCGCTGCCCCTCACGATGACGTTCGTTGCGGAGTTCCACGGCATGAAGTACCGCAGCCGCTGCATCATGGCGGTCGGCTTCTATCTCGGGGCTTCACAGGCCCTCCTGCCAGGTACGCACTTCTACTTCTACATCTGTACCCCGCAGTCCACTTGATGGAGTGTGTGGGAGAGTACTTTGTGAACCACTGTCACTAACGTCCTTTCGTATTTCAGTCGCAGATGGTGAGCGCCAATTACTGTTGGTAGGCCTGCGTGTGAGTTCGAATTTCTCTAATTTACACCCAAGATCTTTTTGCGAGATCTGCGTAGGAGGAAGGAATTACTGGCTAACGGCTTTAGGAACAAACGCTCATTGAATTTTAACAGTAAACCACGCTGTTTTGCACACTGTCTGTTTTTGAAGGTCTGCCACTGTAATTGAAAAGACATCTCCGTAAGCATAAACACTAACTAAAAGAACCTCTGATGGAATGCACTGCTCTTTTTGGGTATTCTCTGTTTCCCCTATCAGTCCCATCCCATAAAGGTCCCAGACTGACGAGTAGTATTCAGGTAGCTTGCACGTTTTACGGGGGGTTTGTAAGCTTTCTCAGTCGTGTGCGGGCTACACTTCCTGCGGATTCTTCCGATGACTTTTTCCGGTATCTGCTTCTCCTACTGATAGTTTTATGTGTTACTAGCGACTACAGATTTCGGTTGCCGCTTAAACAACCGATATTTAGTTATACCGATCTATTCCATCTCCAGTTTATTCTGACTGTTAAAATTTATCAATGTGAATGGATTCTGAAAAAAAGAGATTTCCCGTTTTTATTGCTACTTTTTCTAGTAATAGTCCTAAACATCGAACAAACATTGAAAAATTCTAAGATTCCCTCGGAGTTTAGTATTATGCATTATAAGACGTCTTTGAGATCCCCGATTCTCGCGCAATTTCTCTGCTACTGATGTGCGGATCAGACTGGAAGGAGGCTGCTGTCATAATACACCAGGGTCCAGCAAGTATAAATGTCTCGAACTGGCCGTTAGCAGCACTTCTTCTTGGACTTTCAACTTTCTCCAGTACCTTGACAGTCTTCAAACCAGTCGTTGGCCAATGTGTGACAAAGCACTTACAACCTCTTTCAACAGTGTCATCTACCAAATGAACTGACAGCTACGTGGTTATGGGTCTCGAACCGATATGTGTCCTGGGTATCATTATCACCAACTCTGGCAGACTGCAAGTACTCCATGGCCAATTGTATGCTCTTAGGTCGCATTTCTGATTTCTGCCATACATCAACAAGGCCAGGTGCCATTTGTGTTATGCTGAGGAAGCACTCCATCACCAAAGTGTCCACACTTGCTACCCGGCTTCTGGGTGCGCACGTGGAAACCATGTTTAATAAAGAATGTTGTTATGGCATGTTGTTTTTAACTCCATCCTATCCATGGTACTGGTAGATTCCCAACCCACAGACGCCACACGAGCCACTATGGGACCGGAAATTAAAATTACATCTTCTCCACAACTGCGACAAGTTCTATATACATTTAGAAATGTAGCAAACAGTAGTCACTATACAGATAAAAATATAATAGAAAATATTTTAACATATACTACAAGTAAATATTATTGTGAACTAACAACCTTTATCTACACTAGACAGCTACTACAAGACACACCCTACAAAAAAATAGCAAGTATGTATCATGTGTTCGGTAAAAATACATTTCCGTAACAGCTGGATATGTCAAGAACTCCCTTGTATGAAACCTCTTTGTTACATTAAAATAACAGTAATATGGTCTCACCATTAGTGAAATCACAGCAGGAGGATCAAACATCAAAAGCAGCAGAGAATGTGAACATCCATACAAAAAAAAAAAAACACTGATATATATGGAAACATTCCTCCAGTTACATCCTCACCCCTAATAAACTTTATACTGACACTACCTAAACTCAATATCCAGCATACACTGAGAAACGAACATATAACTTTTCCTTTACTTACTTATTATATAGAAATACCAGTCCAATAAACGTATGAAATACAATAAATCACATTACCTGTCAATATGCACAATCTCGCTCACCTGCCATTGCGCTTAATGTAATTGTATCTGTCATCACATTCCAATAAAACTGTGCATCATACGTAGGCTGTCGTTGGTCTTTAGCTTCCTTCCAAACAGGTTGACGAAAGTTAACATTTTCTCAACCTGAAACTAGCCACTGACCACATTGCTACACACATCAAAAAACGTTTTGCACCACCTCGGTTCCGAGAGTTCCGGAACCTGTACAGAAAATTAGAATAGAAATAATCATAAACATCATTTCCGCCCTTTTCATTGCTCATGAAAACCACACATTACATGTTGTACCACGATACAGCGAGACCTGACCTACAGAGGTAGTGGTGCAGATTGCTGTACACACCGGTACCTCTACTACCCAGTAGCACGTCCTCTTGCATTGATGCATGCCTGTTTTCATCGTGGCACACTATCCATAAGTTCATCAAGGCACTGATGGTCCAGATTGTCCCTCTCCTCAACGACGATTCGGAGTAGATCCTTCAGAGTGACTGGTGGGTCATGTCGTCCATAAATAGCCCTTTTCAATCTATCCCAGGCATGTTCGATAGGGTTCATGTGTGGAGAACATGGGGGCCACTCTAGTCCAGTGATGTCGCTATCCTGAAGGACGTCATTCACAAGGTGTGCACGATGGGGCGTAAATTGTCGTCCATGAAGACGAATGCCTCGTCAATATAAAACCGACATGGTTGCACAATCGATCGGAGGATCGCATTCACATATCGTACAGCCGTTACGGCGCCTTCCATGACCACCAGCGGCGTACGCCGGCTCCACATGATGGGAACTTCCACATTGCTGCACTCGCTCGACAGTGTGTCTAAGTCGTTCAGCCTGACCTGGTTGCCTCCAAACACTTCTCCGACCGTTGTCTGGTTGAAGATATATCCGACACTCGTCGGTGAACAGAACGTGATGCCAATACTGAGCGGTCCATTCGGCATGTTGTTGGGCCCATCTGTAGTGCGTTGCATGGTGTAGTGGTTGCAAAGATGGACATCGTGATGGACGTCGAGAGTGAAGCTGGGCATCATGCAGCCTATTGCGCATAGTTTGAGTCGTAACGCGACGTCCTGTGGCCTCACGAAAAGCATTACTGAACATGGTGGCGTTGCTGTCAGGGTTCCTCCGAGCCATAATCCGTAGGTAGCGGTCATTCACTGCAGCAGTAGCCCTTGGGCGGCCTGAGAGAGGCATGTCATTGACAGTTCCTGTCTCTGTGTATCCCCTCCATGTCCGAACCACATCGCTGTAGTTCACTCCGAGACGCCTGGACACTTCTCTTGTTAATAGCCCTTCCTGGCACAAAGTAACAATGCGGAAGCGATCGAACAGCGATATTAAACATCTAGGTATGGCTGAACTACAAACAATACGAACCGTGTACCTCCTTCCTGGTGGAGTGACTGGAATGGATCGGCTGTCGGACCCCCTCCGTCAGTTAGGCGCTGCTCATGCATGGTTGTTTCCATCTTTGTGCGGGTTTAGTAACATCTCTGAACAGTCAAATGGGCTGTGTCTGTGATGAGTATCCACAGTCAACGTTTATAGCCGGCCGGAGTGGCCGAGCGGTTGTAGGCGCTACAGTCTGGAACCGTGCGATTGCTACGGTCACAGATTCGAATCCTGCCTCGGGCATGAATGTGTGTGATGTCCGTAGGTTAGTTAGGTTCAAGTAGTTCTAAGTTCTAGGGGACTGATGACATCAGAAGTTAAGTCCCATAGTGCTCACAGCCATTTGAACCATTCAACGTCTATCTTCAGGAGTTCTTGGAAACGGGGTGATGCAAAATTTATTTTTGATGTGTTTAATTGTCAGAGTCACTTAAAGTTTTTATATTTCTCAACTCATCACCACCTGTATTCTTGTATGTTGATGAACTGGCTATTTCACGTGTATTAATTTCCAAGTACCTGAGAATGACACGAAGGCGTGAACCAAGCGTTGAAACAAAAGCAATTCAAATGGCAGCTGTCGGTGTGTCTATATACAGGGTGTTTCAAAAATGACCGGTATATTTGAAACGGCAATACAAATTAAACCAGCAGCGATAGAAATACACCGTTTGTTGCAATATGCTTGGGACAACAGTACATTTTCAGGCAGACAAACTTTCGAAATTACAGTCGTTACAATTGTCAACAACAGATGGCGCTGCGGTCTGGGAAACTCTATAGTACTATATTTTCAACATATCCACCATGCGTAACAATAATATGGCGTAGTCTCTGAATGAAATTACCCGAAACCTTTGACAACGTGTCTGGCGGAATGGCTTCACATGCAGATGAGATGTACTGCTTCAGCTGTTCAATTGTTTCTGGATTCTGGCGGTACACCTGGTCTTTCAAGCGTCCCTACAGAAAGAAGTCACAGGGGTTCATGTCTGGCGAATAGGGAGGCCAATCCACGCCGCCTCCTGTATGCTTCGGATAGCCCAAAGCAATCACACAATCATCGAAATTTTCATTCAGGAAATTAAAGACGTCGGCCGTGCGATGTGGCCGGGCACCATCTTGCATAAACCACGAGGTGTTCGCAGTGTCGTCTAAGGCAGTTTGTACCGCCACAAATTCACGAAGAATGTCCAGATAGCGTGATGCAGTAATCGTTTCGGATCTGAAAAATGGGCCAATGATTCCTTTCGAAGAAATAGTGGCCCAGACCAGTACTTTTTGAGGATGCAGGGACGATGGGACTGCAACATGGGGCTTTTCGGTTTCCCGTATGCGCCAGTTCTGTTTATTGACGAAGCCGTCCAGGTAAAAATAAGCTTCGTCAGTAAACCAAATGCTGCCCATATGCATATCGCCGTCATCAATCCTATGCACTATATCGTTAGCGAATGTCTCTCGTGCAGCAATGGTAGCGGCGCTGAGGGGTTACCGCGTTTGAATTTTGTATGAATAGAGGTGTAAACTCTGGCGCATGAGACGATACGTGGACGTTGGCGTCATTTGGACCGCAGCTGCAACACGGCGAACGGAAACCCGAGGCCGTTGTTGGATCACCTGCTGCACTAGCTGCGTGTTGCCCTCTGTGGTTGCCGTACGCAGTCGCCCTACCTTTCCAGCACGTTCATCCGTCACGTTCCCAGTCCGTTGAAATTTTTCAAACAGATCCTTTATTGTATCGCTTTTCGGTCCTTTGGTTACATTAAGCCTCCGTTGGAAACTTCGTCTTGTTGCAACAACACTGTGTTCTAGGCGGTGGAATTCCAACACCAGAAAAATCCTCTGTTCTAAGGAATAAACCATGTTGTCCACAGCACACTTGCACGTTGTGAACAGCACACGTTTACAGCAGAAAGACGACGTACAGAATGGCGCACCCACAGACTGCGTTGTCTTATATATCTTTCACATCACTTGCAGCGCCACCTGTTGTTGAAAATTGTAACTACTGGAATTTCGAAAGTTTGTCCGCCTGAAAATGTACTGTTGTCCAAAGCATATTGCAACAAACGGTGTATTTCTATCGTTGCTAGTTTAGTTTTTATTGCCGTTTCAAATATACCGGTTATTTTTTAAACACCCTGTATTAAGTTTCATTCAGGTCACTTTAATTCTTATTCGTAGTTCGACTTTAACAACTTAATCTTGCTATTATCACCAGTCTGCTCGTTCTGGCGTCAACGCCATGATACGTAAAGCAAAAACTGCTGCGTGTCTATTTAACACAGGCAAACCGTTTCAAAATATACAGCACGAGTATTTCATCTTGAGACAACGAAACATCTGAAACTACACACAGGATTATAAAACGTAAAAATATATGATCGGTTTTTTTAATGCTTTCAGGTGATATCAGTGTTCGTCCCTCTTCTTCGTTCAAGGGGTGGACAACCTCTAAATCTTAATTAGTAACATCCCATCTTTCATGCGGATTCGGATTGCAGGGCAGAAAATACGTTACCTTTGTATGTTATACTGTTTTCATTGCGTGATAAATGGCGCCCTAATCGCCAAAAAAATTAAGTTCGAAAAGTGTATTGTTTCGAGAAAAATACACCGTATCAATAAAAACAAAACCGGATGTGTTGAGTAATTGCGAAGAAAGACTGTTTGTGGTGTATTCTCTGACATCTCATCAAGTGCTCAAAAACATCGTCACCACCTGTGATGCACTTATTTATTCGCACGTGGAACGATTCAACAAACCTGAGAAGTGTGTCTGATGTGATCTGACGACATGTATTTGCGTTATCATGTTATCGAGCTTAGTTGGCACTTCATTATATACTTCTCTCTTCAAGTAAACCCACAAACAGAAGTCACACGAAGTGCAGGCCAAGATACTGGACCACCTCTTCCGATCCACAGGCGATTATGGTAAGTGATCTAATACTTTCAATTCTGCTGTAGAATAATTTGCTGGACAATCATCATGTTGAAACCGCAGTGTTTGTCTCCAGTACAAGGGAAGGTATGCAAGCCACACTGGAAGATTGTCCTCCACCATTTAAGATGCCATCAACAATTTATTCCACACCAAGCAGTCACATTCGACGGACGCCGTAACTTGCGTAACTTGGCGTAACCAAAGTGGGTTACCCACATTCCAACAATGACTGTTACGTCGATTAATTGTAGCATGATTTGTGAAGGTCCGCACGTCAGAGAACAATACTCGAGCAAAGAAACTGAGTCTCACTATATCTGCTGCAACGACCACCGGCAGAGTGTTACTCAGTTGTGGAAATTATCGCCTTGAAATTTCTGATAGACGGAAATATGGAACGAATGGTATTTTCTACGTTTCAAAGTTCAGCAAATCGTAGTCTGACTAATTCCCGATTCACGACTTAATTGCTGAGTGCTAATGGTGATGGTGGTTAGTGTTTAACGTCCCGTCGACAACGAGGTCATTAGAGACAGAGCACAAGCTCGGGTTAGGGAAGGATGGGGAAGGAAATCGGCCGTGCCCTTTCAAAGGAACCATCCCGGCATTTGCCTGAAACGATTTAGGGAAATCACGGAAAACATAAATCAGGATGGCCGGAGACGGGATTGAACCGTCGTCCTCCCGAATGCGAGTCCAGTGTGCTAACCACTGCGCCACCTCGCTCGGTCTGAGTGCTAATTACGGGGTTACGTATCAATGAGATAATATCGCATTTTCGTTATTTCTTCCAGCAACTCTTTTTCGACCGTTCCTTTTTCGTGGTTATGCAGTTTCTTCGGTGGAGCACTGTAGAATAACGCGACAAAAAGAAGTGCGTCATTGCAACCTATTTGAAAAACGTTGAGCACAAAGGGTGATATTCCTGCCACTTTCTTCATTAATGTAAACCATTTCAGTTTTCTCTTCAATCGTAGTAGCCTGCATTCTAACTGATAAAGCATTTTTATGAAGGAACGTACGTGAGACATGAGGGGCGACGTGCAAGCAGTGAGATCAAGCCAAATAATAAAAGAATAAATGTCTCAAACAGCAAAACGCTGAGTCGTTTTCCTCACCCGTGTATGATTACGTTTTTGATCCATAACATTTTTCTCGAGATAATACAATTTTGGAGCGTAATTGTTATTTACCAACTACAGCACCATCTATCACTCAAAGACAAAAGTGTTGCCTACCAAATTTGCGTATTTTCCTCGTAGAATCCGATTCTACAATATAAATGGGATTTTTCTATCAAATATTTCAAAATTTCCCGCCACCCCATCCTCCTGGATGTGGGGCACGGGGATAGACTGGATTTTAGGAATTTAGAAAATACTGAACACGTATTTTTCTTCTTTAAATCCGCTGTGTACTTTTTGAGGCATTTCCTTGCCTCAAAATAAACAAAACGCCTTTTACAAATACTTTGCAAAGCCAGAAATTTCTGTCACAAGGGAGCATGTGTTCAAAATGATTTTTTTAAAGGAAAAGATAAATTCATGTAGAATTAGAATAAACAATGTTTGTTGAAAAAAATCACCAACCAGCTGCACAAAAGAAATATTATTCCTTTATCGCTTTCAGGCACATAGTTCTTCTGGAAAAGTCTGTTCAGAAAAATTGACTACAAATAAGTAGACGTTAGACAAAGAATATTAAAATTTAGAAAGGGGAAAAGAAGTTTAAAAATGTATTGATAAAAACGGTATATACTTATAACCATCGCGTTATTTGCGAGTGTTAAAGGTAAGATGTATGCAGCACATACATGAACAATATGTAATACAATAATGAATCCATTAATGCAAAAGAGCCTGTAACTGCTTACAAGTGGTTCATTAAAAATGATATACGGCAACCTAATAACAGGTGCACAGGTCGTGGAGTTAGTCAGTTAATGATATGCATATCTTGAGTTTGGTCTCGGGGTGCAGGTAAAAGTACGATGAAATAATACACAACAACTTACGTAACTCTGATTGCCATAAGGTATCAGTCAAAATGTAAGTGCTCATCAGCAGCGTAATAAGTGATACATAAAAACTTGATGATAAATAAAATAAGTTAATACAAACGACATGTGGCGCTACGGATGGAAAACTTGGGACCTAATCTCCGAAACAGTTGTAATGAGATACGTAGCGGGCTATCGCCGAAAACAAAGCGCGAAGAGCATCATGGGGCTGGTAGCTGTAACTGGGGTAATTGGAGAGAGAGTTCTCAATCATTGGCTAATACGTAGACCAGTTACATTAATATGACCACTGACGTCAACGTGCAATAATTTCTCAAGCACGGCAGGTGGCACCATTAGCAGTCGAGAATGTTTCACGGGGGAGGGGGGGGGGGGGAGCGGGGGGAGGAGGGGGGAAGACGATGACACGAAAAACAGTGCAGTCGAGGCGTAATGCGAAAAAGGAGATATTTATCCGACCCCCAAAAGTCTATGGTCATTTGCTTTCGCGCTACATGAGGAAGTATTTCCGAAGCGCCTAAGTTTGTACAGTGTTCGCTTGCCACTTGGGTGAAATTATACCGCGAATGCCAAAATGGCGTTATCCAAAACTGGGGCCTAGGCCACTGTGGTGCAGAACAGGTGACAGGAGTCAACGGCGTTTGCAGAGATGTTTACGGGTGAACAGACGTGCAACTGTTGAGCAACTGACTGTCCACATGAATTAAGGGGCTACCAGCAGTGTCTGCTAAACGGCCAACGTTTCTAATATGGACGTCCGCAGCAGGCCCCTGGTTCATGCACCCATAATGAGTGTCGTTCATCGGCGATGGAGACTGGAATTTTCACACCACTACCCGCAACTGGACGTCCTCTGAGCGACGACATGTGGTCTTTTCAGCTGAACCACGTTTTACGCTCTACAGATACATGGCCGTTAGCGTGTACAGCGTAAAACGTCTGAAAGTGAAGGATCCAGAACGAGTGTTGCGGTCTGGGGTATGTTTTCTTGGGACTCCCTGGGAGATCAACACAAGTATGCATCCATCCTTGGGGACCATTTCCACCGCTACATGCAGTTTGTTTTCCTCGGCATGATGGCATCTACCAGCAGCACAATGCAAAGTGTCACACAAACCGTAGTGTACGTACGCGGTTCGTAGACCACCAGGATGAGTCTACTGTACTCCCCTGACCACCAAACTCTCCGGATTTAAACCCAATCGAGAATCTAAGGGACCACCTGGACCAAGCTGTTAGCGTCATGGATTGCCTGCCGAGAAACCTAGCGCAGTTTGTCATAGCACTGGAGTCATGGATTGTCTGCCGAGAAACCTAGCGCAGTTTGTCACAGCACTGGAGTCGGCATGCGCCGGCAGCTGTGCCCGAGCGATTCTAGACGCTCTGCAGTACTCTGTAGGAATCAACATGGATTCCGGAAACAGCGATCGTGTGAAACCCAACTCGCTTTATTTGTTCATGAGACCCAGAAAATATGAGATACCGGCTCCCAGGTAGACGCCATTTTCCTTGATTTCCGGAAGGCGTTCGATACAGTTCCGCACTGTCCCCTGATAAACAAATTAAGAGCCTACGGAATATCAGACAAGCTGTGTGGCTGGATTGAAGAGTTTTTAGCAAACAGAACACAGCATGTTGTTCTCAATGGAGAGACGTCTACAGACGTTAAAGTAACCTCTGGCGTGCCACAGGGGAGTGTTATGGGAGCATTGCTTTTCACAATATATATAAAGACCTAGTAGATTGTGTCGGAAGTTACATGCGGCTTTTCGCGGATGATGCTATAGTGTACAGAGAGGTTGCAGCATTAGAAAATTGTAGCGAAATGCAGGAAGATCTGCAGCGGATAGGCACTTGGTGCAGGGAGTGGCAACTGACCCTTAACATAGACAAATGAAATGTATTGCGAATACATAGAATGAAGGATCCTTTATTGTATGATTATATGATAGCGGAACAAACACTGGTAGCAGTTACTTCTGTAAAATATCTGGGAGTATGCGTGCGGAACGATTTGAAGTGGAATGATCATATAAAATTAATTGTTGGTAAGGTGGGTACCAGGTTGAGATTCACTGGGAGAGTCCTTAGAAAATGTAGTCCACCAACAAAGGAGGTGGCTTACAAAACACTCGTTCGACCTATACTTGAGTATTGCTCATCAGTGTGGGATCCGTCCACCAACAAAAGGAGGTGGCTAACAAAACACTCGTTAGACCTATACTTGAGTGTTGCTCATCAGTGTGGGATCAGTACCAGATCGGATTGACGGAGGAGAAGAGAAGATTCAAAGAAGAGCAGCGCGTTTCGTAACAGGGTTATTTGGTAAGCGTGATAGCGTTACGGAAATGTTTAGGAAACTCAAGTGGCAGACTCTGCAAGGGAGGCGCTCTGCATCGCTGTATAGCTTGCTGACCAGGTTTCGAGAGTGTGCATTTCTGGATGACGTATCGAATATATTGCTCCCCCTACTTATACCTCCCGAGGAGATCACGAATGTAAAATTAGAGAGATTCGAGCGCGCACGGAGGCTTTCCGGCAGTCGTTCTTCCCGCGAACCATACGCGATTGGAACAGGAAAGGGAGGTAATGACAGTGGCACGTAAAGTGCCCTCCGCCACACACCGTTGGGTGGCTTGCGGAGTATAAATGTAGATGTAGATGTAGTTCAGTCCGGAAACGGGCTGCTGCTACGGTCGCAGTTTCGAACCCTGCTTCGTGCATGGATGTGTGTGATGTCCTTAGGTTAGTTACGTTTAGGTAGTCCCATAGTGCTTAGAGCCAAGTTGACCCATTTTAACTGAAGTCGGCATGGCTCCACATCCCTGTCCCTATCTTCAAGAACCTCCATGACTATCCTCCTGCTCGTCTCAGAACGCTCCGCGCTGCAATGTGTGTTTATTCAGGCTTTTGACAAGTGACCACATTAATGTGACTGGACAATGTATTGTCAGAAAGTAACTACAGAAGGAAGAAAGCATGGGCACAACTCTATTCTTCTATTATAGTGAAACAAACCAGCAGTGGAATATTTGGTGGTCGCAATTACAGTTAGTGAAAGAACTGTAGCTAGCGGAATTCGTACCAATTGTATGGCACCGTAAGTTTTATAACACATCACTGAACTGATGTAGACAGGTGAACTGCGTGCTAGCACGAAATACGGCAGCGCAAACGGCGTGTGAGGTGCACCAAGTGGTGAGAAGCAACAACTGGAGCAAATGGAGAGATAATTCCTTGTTAGCAACTAAAACAAAGGATCAAAATTACCTATAGGAGAAAGGAAACGTATGCATCATTGTACACTTCTATTACAGAGGAATAACTAGTTCATAAAAGTGTGCAAAATCATAAAACACTTTGTGAAGTAAATATTTTATTGACGTCGTCCGTCTGTGCTAGCTGAATGGTCAGCATGATGGACTGTCAATCCTCTGGGCCCGGGTTCGATTCCCGCCAAGGTCGGGGCATTTTCTCCGCCCACGGACTGTGTGTTGTGCTGTTCTCGTCATTACCTTATCATCCTCATCGACTGCAGGTCGCTGAAGTGGCGTCAAATCGAAAGACGAGCACCCGGCGAATGACCTGCCCGGTGGGGTGCCCTAGCCATACGATTAAATAAATAAATTTTCGACGTTAATATTAGTTATACGAAATAAGTACAAGAGCTGTGAATACCTGATACTGAATGACTAAAACTGCTTATTAAGTGTAAGCACTACTTGTCTATAAAGCAGAGCATCTGTAACTTTAAGAAAACAATATCTATACGCCATTGTTAGTAATTAGTTAACCACCTGTACTAAAAATGAATCACCACCTGCAGCTTGTAGATGGCTTAGTACCTGCAGTAATAAATGTTTAACTATCTAGTAATATAAGTGGCTGACCGCTTAAAACTGAAAATGTTTCACTACTTACATCTGTAGATGCCTTGCAACCCTTAACCAGAGACGATCAAGTTGTGTAAAAAACGATAGTAAAAAAGCTAACTATTAACAAATTTGCCAAACAGTAAAAGGTTGACTAACTGCAGCTGTAAACAGCTGCTTAATTGTGACTGTATATAGCTAAGTAACAGCAAGTAAACGCCACACAACATGGGCGAGCTATTGCGTTTAAAGTACTATTAACGATTTACTTTCTGAAAATAACAAATTAGTGACCATCCGACTATAGCCATTTACTACAAATTATTGAAACTACCGAACTGATTGAAACCTATTGGGTGCAGCTAACTGAACATAGCCGGCCGGAGTGGCCGAGCGGTTCTAGGCGCTACAGTTTGGAACCGCGCGACCGCTACGGTCGCAGGTTCGAATCCTGCCTCGAGCATGGGTGTGTGTGATGTCCTTAGGTTAGTTAGGTTTAAGTAGTTCTACGTTCTAGGGGACTGATGACCTCTAGTAGAATGATGACCTCAGAAGTTAAGTCCCATAGTGCTCAGACCCATTTTAACCATTTTTGAACTGATCATAACTGTAAACATTGAAATAGCGAGTGCAGCCTAAGAAACGACGATGTTCCACAAATGGGAATTAATAGGTTCATATAATTAACTCACTGCACCCAGGGCATCCAATTACAAATCAGACATTGAATGTAAAGCACTGTAGTGGTAACAGACCAATAATAAGAAAGACAATGGCCGGGGGGGGGGGGAGTAGGGGAGGGCGAGTTGAGAGAAGTAGGGAGAGGTTGGTTTTAAGTACATAGAAATGGGGAAGAAACAAAGAAGGTAAATTGTATATGAAAAACCGTGTGACCAAAGCATAACATATGGGGTGAGGGGGGGGGGGGGGAGAGAGGGAAGTGTGATAAAGTATTAAACCGGGTGGGAAGGGTTTGTTGAGGTGGTATAGTGGGGCTGCGAGGAAGAGATGGGGTAGAGATTAGAAACAGGATAAAACTACCTTATAATAGCTAAATTCTAACAAATAATGAGGTGCAGCAATCATAATAATTATTTGTTGCGTGATTATAGTAACTTTCTGCAAACTATTGAAAATAACATACTAATTATAACTTACTAGGTATATCCTACTGATTATAACTGTAATCGAATGTAGTGGCATTAATTGTGGTTTACTAGGTAATTACATTCTACCTACGAAGATTGATAGCTTCCTGTATCTAACTATCTGGAACGGAGGAATTAATTGTATATCAGAAACTGATAACTTAGCACTGATATCATAGCATACAAATTATGAGAAAAAAAGTGAGACCTGTAATCGTAGTGGACTGATTGTGAGACACTATGGGGGAGGGGCAGCTGAGAGGAGAAAATGTGGAAAAGCGTAAGATAAACAGAAGAGGGAGGGGGGGGGGGAGGGAAGAAGAAAGAGGGCAGCTTATTATATAAACAAAAGTTCATGATAAGACCATACAATGTGGAGTCGGGTGCGTGGGAGGGGAGAGGGGTGGGTAGTAGGAGATAGGGTTATTGAGTGTGGGAATTTCAATGCTGAGGGAGTGAAATTACGTAAAGAACTATGGGGAATAGTAATATTAAACAACGTATGTCCGCATTTAACGTTTTTAGAAGAAAAAAAAAACCAGTTACAGATAAGATAAATTAGGTTGCAGTTTCAAACATTGTTTATGTTTAGTAAATATTACAAATTTGAAATAATAAATTGCGAGTGTCCTAGGAGTGTAGCTGCAGAACTTTGAAAACATTATTTCTTAAAAATGTTTATTTATTTAATAAATGACGTTCTTGTAGCTTGGATTGTTTGCATATTTCTATTTCTTGTAGAAGTTTCACTTTTGTTCCTTTATTAACAAAGTGTGAAATGTGTAAGGCATCAATAGTCGGAAATCTATGTTTTTCACCTAAGAGTGGCAGAGTAAAAGTTAATTTCTGTGGACTTTCTTCTTTTTTATTGATCGGTATTCTCGGAATCTACTTTTAATTGCTCTTCCAGTGTCCAGTGTTTGTGTTTTACTTATTACGTTGCTTACGCGCACTTGGATTTCCGTTGAAGCCGTATAGAAACTAAACAATATGCTGCTAACTTCTACACTGCCGACCATACAAAATGAAGCACCAAGGACCAGAGATACCACAGCAAAATTGATTTGGTAGATAACATGTTGTATAAAGATCACATGGTTGAAAATACAGCCCCACGTGAAGTGAGTATTGAGTGTTGCTGCCGTTGCCGACTATAACCGCTGCTACACGCCTAGGCACTGGATCAAAGAGGCTCTGAATATGGTGTTCGGTATAGCACTCCACGCTCCTTCCACAGGTTGCCGAAGTTGATCTTGGTAGGAGCGGATGGTGTATCCCAAAGCAGTCGTTCCGTAACCATCGACCAGGCGTTTCAATAGGCGAGAGGCCGGCAGAACACGGAGGCCAAGGCGGCAATCCAATCCGACTGGCGACGAAGAGGTCTTGAACATTGCGTGACACTTGTGGTCGCGCACTATCATGTTGCAATGTGGCCATAGGCAAGCTCCGAAAGTATGGGTGACAACAGACTCCAACACTTCAGAGATGCGATATTGGATGGTTTGTGTACCAGCAATGCATACTAGGAGGGTGGAGGGGAGTTCGGATATAGAATCCGGTATCACCCAAAACCATAATATCGTGTGCAGGACCATTATGGCAATGCATAAAGCAACAGTTCAACAGTCTCTCACCACGGTGTCCTCAGATGCCCGCAAAATCGGGATTTGTCGGTAAAAACAATGACGTTCCATTCGGTTGTCCACGTCCACCATTCATCTCACCAATGTCGGGAAAACGCTCTTGACGCTGTGGTAAACATGGGATTGGACGCCTTGTGGATAGTCCACTCTGCTGCAAACGACGTCGAATGGTACGCGCGGACACTGCTGGTAGCGCAACAAACCGAATTTCGTGATGTGGCATAACGATCAATCGCTGCCATGCGCACATTATGACTGCCATCACGAGCAGTGGTGCATGAGGTAGGTGCCGTAGATTCCGTGGGTCCGTCCTTCCCTCCTGCATCCAGCGACTACAAAATGGCTCTGAGCACTATGCGACTTAACTTCTGAGGTCATCAGTCGCCTAGAACTTAGAACTAATTAAACCTAATTAACCTAAGGACATCACACACATCCATGCCCGAGGCAGGGTTCGAACCTGCGACCGCAGCTGTCGCTCGGTTCCCGACTGCAGCGCTTAGAACCGCACGGCCACTCCGGCCGGCCAGCGACTACAGATCCGCATCACAGTTGCTTGGTGACGTCCGACAAGATCACCGATTTCTCTGAAGGATATTCTGGAATCCCTTTAGGCAGCTACTCTTCCTCGGTCGACCGCGGAAACGTGCTCGAAAGACGCTCACTGACTTCTACGAGGCATACTGAAGGTGCTTACGCGAAACAACCGCACGAGAGGAAATTCCAGCACGTCCACACGGCAACTTGTTTCCCATTTACGTACCGCTTGCAGGTGGAGCTACAAGCGTCCTTGATCTGCGCATGCGCTTAAGTGCTGCTCATGTGCATCTCTCGACGCCGCAAACTCATGCTGCAAATTTCATTTGATTTGTATACTACCTTCAGGTTGTTGCATTTGGGTTGCCTATTGCGTTGTTATTTTGAGTAGCGTATATTTTTCTTTACAGCCTTCTGAAGAAGAGAATTAGGTGACTGAAACCGTTACAGGAATAAAATTTGGTTTGTGGATCTGGTTGCTGATTGTTTCAACAAATAAAAATGCAGTTGTTGATGGTGTTGGATAAAATACTAAGTAATCTTTACTGCAACGCGGCAAGCAATAATTTTTTTAATTGTGTAACTCTGTGTTCGTAGATTTTCCCGGCGACTGGGATGCTTGAAAGTCTCTGCAGGAGCAGCAGAAAAGGGGTACCACACCCGCCGAAGGCGACATGCGTACTGACACCCACCAGTCATCTCGTCAGCGCAAGTTACCCCCACCACCGCGGCCTGCACATCCCTCGGTCCATGCCCGGAGTCAGGGGAGGGGAGAGGCGACATTTATAAATACCACTCCACCCGCCGACCTAGGACGTCAGTCAACAGGAGTAACCTGATGATCATGGCACGTTCCGCCGTCGAAAATTCGTTCTACAACGACCAGTCAACCCGGCTGCATGCCCGAGAGACCTTCAAGCAATTGTGTAACTGCTGCGAAAATAGTGACTGAACGAAGAGTAATGTTTACTTCTCGTATTGCTACATGTATTATCACTGTTCCTGTGCAGGAATTGGCCTGCTCATGCTGACGAAGGTCTGGGAGTATGACACGGGCACGACGAAGTTACATCCCTGGCACGTGTTCGTCATGGTGAGCTCGGTTCCCGCTCTCCTCGGGGCTGTTGTCTTCTCGCTCTTACCAGAGACTCCCAAGTTCCTCATGGCGCAAGGCCGGAATGAAGAGGCGCTGGCCGTAATGCGCAAGATGTATGCCACCAACACACGCATCAATCCGGACACTTACCCGGTGAGCTTAATGTATAATGACTTGTAACCATACTGATGAGCCGAAGCATTACGACCACTGCCCACTGCGGGATGGAATGCCGTTTTATGACGTTCCAGGCACGTGATGCGTTAAGGAAAGTATACATGGCGTTTCACAGTTCACATTACACACTTTTATAAGTTGTAGAGGGGACTCAAGTTTTATATACACAACTGGACATTAAAACTGCTACACCAAGAAGAAATGCAGATGATAAACTGTTATTCATTGGACAAATATATTACACTAGAACTGACATGTGATTACATTTTCACACAATTTGGGTGCATAGACCCTGAGAAATCAGTACCCACAAAAACCACCTCTGGCCATAATAACGGCCTTGATACTCCTGGGCATTGAGTCAAACAGAGCTTGCATGGCGTGTAGATGTACAGCTGCCCATGCAGCTTCAGCACGATACCACAGTTCATCAAGAGTAGTGACTGGCGTATTGTGACAAACCAATTGCTCGGCCACCATTGTCTAGACGTTTTCAGTTGGTGAGAAATCTGGAGAATGTGCTGGCCAGGTGAGCAGTCGAACATTTGCTGTATCCAGAGAGACCCGTACAGGACCTACAACATGCGGCCGTGCATTATCCTGCTGAAATGTAGGGTTTCGCAGGGATCGAATGAAGGGTGGAGCCACTTCCAATGTGGGTTCACTACGATGTCGCCAAACACACATCCGACCATCATGTTGCTGTAAACAGAACCTGGATTCATCCGAAAATATGACGTGAAGACAATCGTGCACCTAGGTTCGTCGTTGAGTACACCATCGCAGGCGCTCCTGTTGTGATGCAGCGTCAAGGGTAACCGCAGCCATGGTCTCCGAGCTGATAGTCCGTGCTGCGGCAAACGTCGTCGAACTATTCGTGCAGATGGTTGTTGTCTTGCAAACGACCCCATCTGTTGATTCGGGGATCGAGATGTGGCTGCACGATCCGTTACAGCCATGCGGATAAGATGGCTGTCATCTCGACTGATACTGATACGAGGCCGCTGGGATCGAGGACGGGGTTCCGTATAAGTCTTCTGAACCCACCGATTCCATATTCTATTAACAGACATTGGATCTCGACCATCGAGAGCAGCAATGTCGCGATACGATAAACCGCAATCTCGATAGGCAACAATCCGACCTTTATTAAAGTCGGAAACGTGATGGTATGCATTTCTCCTCCTTACACGAGGCATCACAACAACGTTTCACCAGGCAACGCCGGCCAACTGCTGTTTGTCTATGAGAAATCGGTTGGAAACTTTCCTCATGTCAGCACGTAGTAGGTGTCGCCACGGTGCCAACCTTGTGTGAATGCTCTATTTGCATATCGCGGCATCTTCTTCCTGTCGGTTAAATGTCGCGTCTGTTGCACGTCATCTTCATTGTGTAGCAATTTTAATGGCCAGTAGTGTAGACACCCATGTCCGAAATTTGTTCGTTTTCCATTTTACAAGGAAAACAAGTGCTACTCAATAGCGTGCATGGTGTTTCTTATGTTTTGTATTTTTTGTAACATGTCTGAAGGTGGATGTAATCCCAAAAGGCGTAAAATGTTCTAATAAAAGAGTCAATTGAACATCTCATGAATTTAATGCCATTGTACAGCATTGGTTGCTAGTTATTAAAATAAAAATGATCGCAGGCCTCAGACGGGATTTTATGTCCTGTATATCATATTAGAAGGAAACGCTTCATCAAGTTAAGGAGAACCCATCGAGGAGCACTCCTGCATGTGACTTGTATGTGTCTGACTCATCTGGCTGGCGTGCTATATATCAGCAGCAACTCCACCCATATCACCCTCAGAAGGTCCAAACCGTGCTCCAGGCGGATTTTGTGCCATGTGTCAATTTCTGTATGTGGTTTTAACATCGTTGTGCGGATTTTCCTCGGTTCCCAAAGAGAATATTGTCCACCGACGAAGCGCGTTTCAGCAGGGAAGCCATTCTGAACGCTCGAAATAGCCACATTTGCGATCAAGAAAACCCCAAGTTACTTGCACACGAAACCTTAAAGCGTTGTGCACACGAAGATTTCAGCACGCCTTCGGCATCAATGTCTGGGCAGGTATCCGCGATGGTCCTGTAATTTGTCCGTATGTCCTTCCTCCCCACCTAATGGATGCCAGGTACTTGATATTTCTGCAACAAGAGCTGGCGCGCTTTTGGAAGATGTACCATTGGACATTCGGTACAAATTGAGGTTCCAGGACGATGGTGCAGCAGTACGTTTTGCAGTTCGCGTCCGCAACCACCTGAATGTTGTCTAAGGACGCAGGTGGCTCAGTCGAGGTGGATCACATGTTTTTCCATCAAAATCCCCTGATCTAACCCCTTGGGCCTCTTCCTTGTGGGTTCACACGAAGAGTCCACTTTACGAGACCCCTGTCCAGTCGGAGGAAGTTCCGACTGCACGGATCATGCCTGCCGCTGAAGTGATCGACCATACACCGTGCATTTTGGACGGAGTTTATGCGAGTTTAACTGCGCAGATACACTGTGTGCACATATCTTGGTGGTCGTCATATCGAATAGCTGTAGTAATATCAAAGTAAACAGGAGTGTAATCTCTACATCCTGTTTTCCTTGTATCATGCAAACGAAACATTTCCCTACATGGGTTCCTTTGTTGTTGTTGTGGTCTTCAGTCTTGAGACTGGTTTGATGCAGCTCTCCATGCTACTCCATCCTGTGCAAGCTTCTTCATCTCCCAATACGTACTGCAGCCTACATCCTTCTGAACCTGCTTAGTGTATTCATCTCTTGGTCTCCCTCTACGATTTTTACCCTCCACGCTGCCCTCCAATACTAAATTGGTGTTCTGTTGATGCCTCAGAACGTGTCCTACCAATCGATCCCTTCTTCTAGTCAAGTTGTGCCACAAACTCCTCTTCTCCCCAATTCTGTTCAGTACCTCCTCATTAGTTATCTAATCTACCCATCTAATCATGAGCATTCTCCTGTAACACCACATTTCAAAAGCTTCTGTTCTCTTCTTGTCCAAACTATTTATCGTCCATGTTTTACTTCCATATATGACTACACTCCATACAAATACTTTCAGAAACGACTTCCTGACACTTAAATCTATACTCGACGTTAACAAATTCCTCTTCTTCAGAAACACTTTCCTTGTCATTGCCAGTCTACATTTTATATCCTCTCTACTTCAACCATCATCAGTTATTTTGCTCCCCAAATAGCAAAACTCCTTTACTACTTTAAGTGTCTCATTTCCTAATCTAATTCCCTCAGCATCACCTGAGTTAATTGGACTACATACCATTGTCCTCGTTTTGCTTTTGTTGATGTTCATCTTATATCCTCCTTTCAAGACACTGTCCATTCCGTTCAACTGCTCTTCCAAGTCCTTTGCTGCCTCTGACAGAATTACAATGTCATCGGCGAACCTTAAAGTTTTTATTTCTTCTCCATGAATTTTAATACCTTCTACGAATTTTTCTTTTGTTTCCTTTACTGCTTGCTCAGTATACAGATTGAGTAACATCGGGGAGAGGCTGCATCCCTGTCTCACTCCCTTCCCAACCACTGCTTCCGTTTCATGTCCCTCGACTCTTATAACTGCCATCTGGTTTCTGTACAAATTGTAAATAGTCTTTCGCTCCCTGTATTTTACCCCTGCCGCCTTCAGAATTTGAAGGAGAGTATTCTAGTCAACATTGTCAAAAGCTTTCTCTAAGTCTGCAAATGCTAGAAACGTAGGTTTGCCTTTTCTTAATCTAGCTTCTAAGATAAGCCGTAGGGTCAGTATCGCCTTTCCTTTGTAAAACCTCTAAAAGTAAGTAACATGAACTGTGTACGCCCTGTACAAGTGGAGCAAAGACGAATAGGGAATCATTCTACAACAATATGGGCCAGTAATGGGGAAATCCACTGAGATAAGCAGCTTAGACGTAGGGCAGATTACGGCTCAGGTGTGGGAACGAGCATCTAGGAAACGGCGAAGCAGGTCGGCTGTTGGCATACTGCTGTAGTAAGTATTTTTTTTTAAATATTTTGTTCACCAAACAAGTAAGTAAGTATTTACATTAAATGCTTGACGGATAGTGAAACCCCATGTATGCGAGAAGGTGGAGGTTGGAGGCTGGTCCGTTCTGTAAAATATGAGAGGCGGCGATCCTTGGAAGATGTGACGACAGAGTTCAGTGCTGGTGTAGGCACAGCGCACATCACTGAACGTGCTGCTCCGCAGAAAACGACCCAAAGGAATCGGCAATTAAGATTGCAATGGGCAAGCTGTCACCGTGATTGGATGGTGGAACAAAGGAAAAATCGCCTGATGGGATGAATCACGTTTCTTGTTACACGAGATTCATGGTTATGATCGATGCGCCATCATTCAGGCGAACAGCTGCTGTAAACATGCGTTGCACCACAGACACTGGCCGTTGCAAGCAGTATTATGCCATGCTGGACGTTCACTTGGGGTTCCACGGACCTTGTGGCAGTAACTGAAGACATCATAACAGCTGAGGTCTACGTGAACATTACTGCGAACCACCTGCATCGCCAGCAGGATAAATCTCCGCGTCACAAGGCCAGAATCGGGCAACAGTGGTTTAAGAAGCATCGTAATGAGTTCTGTTGATGTCTGATCACCAGATTTGCTGATCTGATACCGATGAAACTCATCTGGGACGCTATCATGTGCCAGCTGTACGCCCACGAACTATTGGCCCGTAATTTTCGGGAATTGCGTGACTTTGGTCGTACACATCTCGTTTTACATACCTCCAGAAACGTACCAACGACTTTCCTATCCCATGCCACAAGGAGTCGCTTCTGTATTGCGTTCCAAAGGAGGACTCACACACAGGCGGTGATAATGTTTTGGTTCATCGATGTAGATGGTCCTCTTCCGAAAATTCTAGTCTATGGCTTAGTGTTGTTGGAATCGAAATATGAAATTAAAAATAATATTCAGAAGTAAGAAGGAAAAGCATTAGGGATTAAGTTTCTCGATCAGCTGTTGAAATTAGTCAGAGTTTGATAAGACCAATAGCGTAAAATTTTGTTGCTCAAGAGCCAATATGGACATAGTGATGTGACACGTCAGGCCGAATGGTGGGGTGAGGGAGGAGGAGGAACTGAGTGGCCACGAAGCTATGCTTACTGATAGAAACTTGCCACTTACACGTTTAGTATCTACATGTTATAAGTTATCACACCAAATATTTTTAAGTGAAAAGGGGATGATACATAGTAACTACATGCATTTTTCTGAACGCTTAAGTAGTGGCCTATTTTCCGTTCCTAAATCGGTAATGTGAACAGTGCCCTGCAGTAGGTTTCTTGGTTGGTTATTCTGATTTCTAGGCATATTTTCTTGGCGTCTTCGAGCCCTAGCATCTAAAAGAATACCAAACGACTCAGTATTAAGCCAAATATTGCAGTACAGAGACAGTTTTAAATAATAAAACTTTTTAAATCCAAAAGTGTAACAGAGGGATAGAATGGCAGATGATAGCTTTCTATTGAAAAGTGTTTAATTAGAAGTCAGTTTCATCTGTTGTATTATGAGAGTTTATTGGGAATAACTAACTCTTATTGGGTTAAACATCCTGGGCACTTTTGGCGAGTAGTGTGGCCACTTATCCCGGCCAGACTACATTTTGTCATTAGTGATCCAGAGATGAAACTTATCAGACTAAGAGAAATAACAATTTGTAGGCGGGTACACTGAAGATCGATGGATAAGTAAGGTAAGAAAAACAATATAAATGATCTACCTCTTAAATCAGACGACTCAAAAAAATTCTCAAAAATAGCAGACAACATTGCTCTGTCAGTCTCACTGACAACACTGGCTATGAGTAGATGAGTATTGCCGATGCTGCCCCTGGCCTGAGGGTACAGGCAACGTCCGTGTACTACTGCCTCTCCCCCCCCCCCCCCCCCCAAAAAAAAAATCTCTTCTGGCAAGTCCAGGCTACTTTATTCAGTAAATTTAACCAAATATAATGATTAAAAAATCAGAACATATGTGTATATTAACTGATCTCTCATGCATGAAAAAAGTTAGATTTGAGAATAAAGGTATAATTTTTTTTAAAAATTCCAGTAAGATATAAGGTTTTTAAATCCTAATACTATTGTTTCCTTAAAGCAATAACAAATAACATCTGGGAAAAATTTAAATTTATTTTTGTTGAAAGAAATAATAAACCAAAAGAGAACAAGGTTAAATGTGACATTTGGAAAGTTTACTTTAAACCACCTATAATTATAGAACATTTGAGAAATATGGAAAATATCCTTGGTATTAATGTATTTAAAGGAATTTATAGAGATGAAGACTACAAAAGGAGTAATGATAGCTATGAAGAAAATGATACAGAAATATGGAAAAAAATAGGAAACTAAAATCCTCTCTTCCTCATGACTGTAAAAAAGTAGCTGATTATCAACATGAAGACTATACTTTACCAATAAATAATTTACCAAAAATATTAAAAAATTATATTAAAGCTTCTGTGCTACATACTACAAATATTTCTCACTCAATAACAAAGAAAATCTAAGTGTAGAAATTTAGAAAAAAGAGAATACAAGAAAAGACGGATAAATTCATTACATCATTATAACGAATTTCAAATAAATAAGAAAATCTTTTGACTTTACTTTCAGCTAACCTGTCTCCGCTACTTTGGAAAGCAATTATATTTTATGTATTTTAGTAACAGTTCTGCACTTCTAATTCTGCCGACTTTTACACAAAGCTTATAAAAATTTTGTATATATATCCTAGCTGAAAATAAAATTTGTTCTATGAATGCTAGTTAAAATTACAGATTTAATGCATTGTACCAAAGATACAGACAGAAAACAATTTTTAGTGAAATATGTGAATCATTTAATTTACGAGGAGTACTTTCTAAATTTAGTTCTGTGAAATATGTTGTTAAAGTGAAGGTACCTCAATTTACATATGTTTTTGGGTGGGGTCCACCTTCAACAAAACACAATTTAGTTTTTTGTCCTAGACATGTCTCACTGCAATTGCAGCATCATCAGTAGTTTTTTTGTTATTATTGCTGTTAAACACGATGAATTTAGTTTACTGTTTAAATATATATAAATATTCATTTCTAAATCATAATGACAGACTTTTTAAAAAACACATAAAATTGTGTATTCGTACCTTCTTATCACATTGTGTGGTTTTCCTGCTGCATTACGTTTTTGCAGTGTCTATTTTTCTTTAGTGTTTGTCACCTGCAACAATATACAACTCAATGTAGGCTAAATATTTACCCAAAAATTACGATTTCTAAACTTTAGTGTCTATGTCTGAAATTAGTAATTTGTGTGTGTGTATGTGGGGGTTGGGGGGGGGGGTTTCTATAGATTGGTATTATCTAATAATTATAAAAATAATCAAATAATCGAATCTAAAATCTAATAATAATAAAAATAGAAATCAAGTAAAACACACATTCCTCAAACGTCTGGTCAATATTATTGACATACAACTAAGCAGACAAGAAATATATTTTCTAGAAG
Source organism: Schistocerca gregaria (assembly GCF_023897955.1). Taxonomy (NCBI): domain Eukaryota; kingdom Metazoa; phylum Arthropoda; class Insecta; order Orthoptera; family Acrididae; genus Schistocerca; species Schistocerca gregaria. The sequence goes on along the minus strand of NC_064923.1, from coordinate 214,220,345 downwards.
AAGGCCCAAAATACAATGTCAACACACACATTACACCCAAGACGGTGGAGAATCTTATCACAGAAAGTCAATATATCATAAAACAACAGGAAATAAACTGTAATGCAAACTGCAGTGCAGGTCTGACAAGAGGGTTAGTTACAGTAGAAATAAGATACATAATAAAGGATGACAAGAACTTATTGACATGAACAAAAACTGAAGAAGAAAGAAAATGCAAAAAACTTTAAAAACAATGATGCACTCATTAAGAGGTCAGACATGGGCAGCACCATGATAATAATAAAACAGGATGAATACAAAGACAAAACCTTTAAATTACTGGAAGACAACAACATTACAAAGCTAACAAGCAACCCAACGCAAAGATAACTGAAAAACACACAAACACTTCTAAGAAATATCTCACACATATTCACAAAACAGAAAGCAAAATGGCTGAAACAAAAGAACCCGCAAACACCTATACTGAACAGCCTACTAAAGCTCCACAAGGATGGCATTCTGATGCCCCCCCTTGTCAATTTCAGAACTGCACCCACATATCACTTAGCCAGAGAAATGCACACATAATAATAGAAACATTGCATATACACAAATAACAGTAGTATACACAACATCGAAGAGCTGATACAAAAAATCAAGGATATCAATGCACCCACAACAACCACTCTGACATCATTTGACATCACATCCCTGTACACCACAGAAACCACCAACATCATCAAACAACAGTTAGAAAAACAGGCAGAAATTCCCAAATTCTACATAAAAGAAATATCTGGCATTCTAAAACTAATCATAGAGCAAAACTATTTCTCATTTGATAGTCAGTTCTACTCACAAGAAGACCGTCTTGCAATGGGGTCACCAGTCAGTGGACTTCTAGCCAATATTTTTCTTAACCATACTGGAAATAAAATATCTGAAACAATATTAGGATCCAAACAATACCTTATAATATATTGGTATCATTATATGGATGGCATCATATGCATTCACCTTGAAAACAGAAACAACAAAATGTTAAATTTCTTTGACATCGCAATATACAGACAAATCAACCAACACCAACTCTCCATATTCAGATAAGTAACCACCACCAGCATGGCCATTCACAAACATTCCAATCATCTGATTACACACAAACTAGCCAGTTTCCAATACATCCTACACAGACTGAACAAAACTCCACTCTGAAAGCAGCTATAACAATGAATTACGATCAGACAAATAGCTGTAGAGAATGGATATGACAAAAACACTATAGATAAACTGAACCACAAAATGAAAGCAAAATTAAAAAAGACACCCAACACACAAAAGCATTTTCAGTAACTAACAAACACAAGAACAAACAAACTAGCACACACGAACAAGAAACACCCAAAACAACAAACAAGTGGTTAACTCTCACCTACAACAACAAAGGAGCCCACAGAAAAGGTTACATACTCAAAAAACAAGGACTAAAAATAGCCTACAGGACAGACAACAAAACACAGAGGAAACTAAGGACAACAAACACAAGCACAGACAAACACAACACATCTGGTATTTACCAACTAACGTGTCAGCACTTCAAACCAGTTTATATAGGACAGACAAGCAGAAACATTAAACCGAACAAGGTGGCAGAATAGTTAGCACACTGGACTCGCATTCAGGAGGATGATGGTTCAGTCCCGCGACTGGCCATCCTGATTTAGGTTTTCCGAGATTTCCCTAAATCACTCCAGGCAAATGCCAGGATGGTACCTGCTGTTTGGTCTCTTCCCCCAAAAACATAACCCAGAAACTTTAATACCAGGTACACAGAAGAGCTTTAAAAAGTAACAGCTGTCTTCCACATTTGCTGAACACCTTATGAACAATAAACACAGCCCAATAGTCATCAACATTCATTTGCAAATTCTCAAATGCAGCTCCAGCCCCCTACAAAAACTAATAATTGAAGAAAATTGTCAAATACAAAAGGCTGTAGTTGAAGGAAAGCAAGTAATAAATGAATACACAGCTCCCTGCAAAGGAACTCTGTTTTCTACCCTCAAATACCAATACCAATACCAATACATGTAAACACATACACATAAAACTATATATATATAATAACAATGATAAAGCCTCAAACCTATTTTCTCCATATCTCTCTCTCTCTCTTTCCAACACACACACACACACACACACACACACACACACACACACACACACACACACACACACACACACACACACCTCTGAGAAATTCAAAACAACTACCAATGACATCTTCAACTGTTTCACTGTTCGCCATCTTGTTTTCACACCTTCCAATGTTCCACTGTCCACCATCTTGTTATTACAGCTGGCAAACAGTGACAGTGACAGTGACAGTGACACTTATAACTCAATACACTGAACTTGACAAAGGAGAAGATGACGAAAAAAGAAAATGTAAGTGAAATATAATGTAAATACAGACACACACACAATTAATTATTAATCTCAGACATAGCCATAACAGTTTAGAAATAATAATTTTTGCGTAAATATTTTGCCTACATTAAGTTGTATATCGTTGCAGGTGACAAACTCTAAAGAAAAACAGACACTGTAAAAAAGTAATACAGCAGGAAAACTACACCATGTGGTAAGAAGGTGTTGATACACAATTGTATGTGCTCTTCAAAAATCTGTAACTATGATTTTTGGAACTACTATTTATATGTATTTAAACAGTAAAGTAAATTTCTCATGTTTAACTGCCTTAATAATTAAAAGCCCACTGATGATGCTGTAACTGCAGTGCACTATATCTGGGACAAAAAAATTGTGTTTTGCTAAAGGAAGACCACACCCAAGTACATATGTTAATGTTAAAGGAAACACAGGCAAAAGAGCTTCAACCACAAGACTCGTATCAAAGTTATCTCTTCCTTTAGATTTGAATACATGAACGATGTAAAGGAGGTAAACAAGCTATTAATGTAGATATTCATGTAATAAAAGGTAATATACTAATCCAATTATTATTCCTTACAAGTAGATGTTAAAATTGATACACTTTTAAGAGAATTACCAGAAATATTACAAGAATTTCGTGAAGAACATTATTATTAACTAGATTTAGACATAACACAAGATTTTGCAGGAATTATTAATAAAGAACAAATGTGTGAATATTTAAGAAAAATTTTTAATTTCTGTATGCAAAGAGAATACAAAGAAGAATGTAATGCAATAGGTAACAACAATAATTCTGTGAGAAAAGGCTGTTTAACAAGAATAAAATTTAATTTCAGAGTAAAAATCTACAATAAATTTTTCTATTATCAATTCCAGGAGTTAATAACAACTTGGAAACTATATTATACATTTTTAAAATTGTCCAGACAGAAGATTAAAAGAAACATTTGATATTACATTAGCTACAGAAAATGGAGTTGAAGCAACTATTTATAATTATGTTAATCCAGAGTTCCAAAAAGAACAGGGATTCGAACCATTAACCGAATGTTTAGAATTAACAACAAATAACAGAAAAAATTTCTCTGAGCTCCGTTTTATTCTGTTGCAGTAGCTAAAATGTCGCAAAAATTAACATAATCATTACAGAAGAGTTGCTATCTTACATACAAAAATGTACTGAAGTTTTTATATACTTTATATAATTTCGGTGAGCTCCATTTTATTCTGTTGCAGTAGCTAAAATGTCGCAAAAATTAACAGAATCATTACAGAAGAGTTGCTATCTTACATACAAAAATGTACTGTAGTATTTATATTGGGGTGGCAAAAATATGAAAAAATTAACTGGAATATACCTAAAATTGGAACACATGACAAAGATGAAATAGAAAAAATAGTTAAATATATTTTATCTGCATTTAGTTTTAATCACTTACCTATTTATTGTGTATAAATCTTTGAAGAGAAGGAGTCTGTAATTTCTGTAAAGGAAACAAGCTTTATAAAAGATGGAGGCACATATTTTCTTAAACCCAATAGTTTGTTTTCTGTAATACCTATATAATAAACATCAAAGAACTGCAATTAATAAAACAACTAATATTACTCCATTTTTGCCTAGAAAAAGAATAAACATTACCAAAAAATGTCAACCATATCCTGTTACAGAAATTAAACAAGTTAATGTGACATAATTAGTACCTACTAAAAACGAGTATGATAATTAGGGAACTTAAGTACATAAAAAAGAAAACTGGAATGTTTGGATAATACACACTGTATAAAGTAAGAACATAAAAATATTTGAGAGAAGGAACAAAAAATAAGAGAAAAGGAAGAAGAAATAAAAAGATATTTTAAGAGGCAATGTATAGATTTAACAGAAAGTGGAGTATATAAAATTTATGCTTTTGTAGAAAATGAAAAAATGAGCAGACAAATATGTTTTGGGGCCACAAAATGGGAAAAAATTCTGCATATATTGGTGAAGGTCCCAATAAAAATAAATTTGTATACACAAAGAAAAACGGAAATGTTCTTAAAAGTGAAGGATTTATTTGCAATCCAGACAGTAGTCTTCGACACAAATAGAATTTTTTTATTATCCTAAAGAAAAACCACATTCGGAAATAAGAACAGATGGTTTTTCTACTTATAATGCAAATTATTTCCCCAGAATAGTTTACTTAAAAGCGGTAACTATTTTTTCCAAAACAAAGAGAGTTTATTGTATAAAGAATAAGATCAAGAAAGGATGGAAAATATAAAAATGGAGCAAATACTAGGAAATATAAAAATAAAAAACTATAAAGGACTGGAAGATGTGCAAGAAATATTAGATCTAATGATTTCCCATATTGCCACTGAAAATTATCGTAGTAAAGACATATATATTTTTAAATTAGAAAATACACAGGATTGTTTCTTTTCCAATTATTGGCTTGAGGAAAATATTTGAATAAAAAAATTGATCTAAATTACAGCATTAAGATCAAACTAGATGGAATTAAAGTAGTACCAAATAAGCGCAAAGATATGCTTGCATTTGTTATTTATTTGTTATTTTCATATGCTTGAAATTTGTCTACTTCAACTGTTTCGAATTTTTCTAAAGTAACTATATTGTTCTCTTTTTAAAAAATGTAATATTAATTTGGGAAATTTTTTATGAAGTCCAGCAGAACTTTCTATATTTTTATGAGTATAATAGTCTCCAAAAACATAACAATGATAGATTAAATTTTCATCTTCTGTACAATATACTATGGTAAACATCATACCTTAAGTCAGAACAGAAACCAATCCCTTTATGTCGTTCGCATGGTTATATAAATACCTACATCTGTCTCCCAAGGTGCAATATCTTTAGGAACAATTAGTTTTTCAATTGAATCTAATTAAAATTATTATACTAAAAATTTGTAGGTATGGAAGAAGATTAAAATACTAAAATTTTAGATATATTTTAGAAGAATAAAATGCATTTCCAATATCCAAGAAAAAAATTAAATAGTTTACTAGTCGAACAATACGAAGTAGAGTGCTTAGACGTAATTTTACACACAAATGGTTGTGCAAACAGTACTGTTTATGGTAAAGCGAAAGATACAATCATATAATTAAAAGATTTGAATAAATAATAAAGAGAAATACCGAAAGAAGATCGTTAAGGCAGCTAACAATAGTTACTTGGAAGAAAATGATTGAAATTCTAGTGAGGAAAGCGAAATAGATAATGATGAATATTGTAAAGACGAACTTGGTGGAGAGAAAGCTGTACAAGACTATAAGGGCGGTAGAATTTTCAAAAGAAGGGTTTAATGTTTATGTGTTGCTAAGTGATAATTGTACACATATCATTTCCCATCACATCTTTATAATTTTTTCTATATTTTTTGTAACTGGGCGAATCAGATAGCAAAAATGGACAGCAAAAATAGGCACAAAAAAGGACGGCATTTTATAACATGGAAAGCATTTTATAACATTTGCATGCACTAGAATTTGGGGCATAAAAATGAACAGCAAAAAGAAAAAAAAGGATGTGGACACAAAAAATTGGCATCTCGGAAAGAAACGATGGGTAAACATTTTTTAATATTTTAACTTTTAGGAAGCATGTTTCTCAACGTTCACACTTCGTTTTTCCTTCCTTTACCCATCGTTTGCCATCGCTGTCTCCGAGAAGTCCGTTTTTCCAAGTCTTTCTTTTCTGTTCATTTTTTATATTCCAAATTCTAGTGCAGTCAAACTTTCTACCCATTTCTGCTATTTACTTTTTGAATCTATTTTTGCTGTCCATTTTTGCCATCCGACTCGTTCTGCCAACATGTGAAACCTTCAGCAATTGTGACGATGTTTCTTTCCCAAGTGAGATTCACTTGAAGAAATTTCTCTGTGGGAAATCTGACCCTGTGCAACACTCATGGTGTTCGGAATTACTACGTTTCGAATGAATCAATCTATGATCGGTATCATCCACGAGCTATACCAAATCTTCCTGTAGAATAAACATAAGAATAAAGTATAAGAGTTAAGAATCTATAAAAGACTGAAATATAAAAATACAAAAATTTAAAAAGATTAAAACACACAAATACCGTACAGACATATACTATGTAATAAAGGCATGACACTTGTTGTGAAATCCATTTGTAATTTTATGATTGTATTCCTTAACTTGATAAGAAACATAAATTAAAATAAAAACAATAATCGGGTTTCAATCACGTGACTAAAACAGTGAGAAACCATAATGGCACCCACTATGCTACTAGTTCAGCTGAGCTCATAGATAGCTAAAAGGCATCTAGCTTACACCAAAAACTTTGACGGTCATTTTCTCAGAAACGGTCGAGCATCTAGAGATAAGCTGAGACACATGTTCGCTTATCTTCGCTCCTGTTCCACTGACGAAAGTTTCTGGGAAATCGGGTTATGGCACTTGCTTTATCCTCGTCTAAGTCCACAACGTCGCACTCGGCACGAAGAGCAGCGACGCCTTGGCAGCAATTAAATCCTGAAGAGAATAGTTTTAGAAACATGAAGACTCATAGACTGGTTGATACGAAGACTAGGAAGCATCTTCTGTCCCACCTCGTAGCTGACTGGCAGCTGACTACAATGCCTCTAGCTGAAACCGAGGAATATTTCTAAGGGCTTGACCCGTACTTGAATTGCTGGTTTCTTCCATACACGTCTTAACAGAACCATGGCTGCAGCGCGAATTAGTCAGACCATCAGCGGCATGGCTGCTCCGCCTTTTTGCTTTGTCGGTGCCTTACACCCAAACCTTCAGATGCCAGACACTCAGATCGGCACCAAACATTGTATGTCGATAGATTAGCAACCAAAACTCCGATTTATTTCGTACTGTTTGCTGTCGTCCACCAGAATATGGGTGAACGGTAACTGAAAGTAACCCCAGAAGGACGGAGGACAGAAAAAGCGTATATGGTAATAATTTCTTTGTAGATCTCGCGCGGGTGAGTTGGTAGAGCGTGAGGTCCTGCTTTCAAACCCCACTGATGACAATTGTTGTTACTGTTTACGCGAGAAACCATAGTAGGGGAGAGCATTTTCCTGAAATGTAAAAGGACTCTTCGGAGTTTGTAGCGAAGTTCTTTTGGCAGTCTGCTTTCGCTTCGTTAACCGAAAGTGGCAAACGTATAGAGCACATTTGTATAGCCAGGTGTGGTGTTCTGTCGGGCATGTGTGACAGAAAAAACACCACTCATGATGGAGTAGTTGGTACTTTTGTAGTTTCACAGGATAAACATAAACCAATCGGAACTTTAGAATAAAGAGACAATTGCATCACACGTGCGGAAGTATTATTAGTAGCAAATAACACTTTTATGTATAAAACAGAAAGAAAGTCATCATCATTATGGTTTGAACCCATACCTTTGGTTCGACTATTTAACACTCTACCAACATCCTCACGGAAGCTGTACATGTTACTTATTGGCATTATGCTTTTCCTGTGCTCCGTAGTTCTCGTTTCACTTGTATTAATGTTTACGCCAGTTCTGCCGGACGACAGCACATATTACGAACTAAATCGGAGTTTTGGTTCATACTCCATTGACATACAACGTATGGTACCGATCTGAATTTCTGAGATATGGTGATTTGGGTGTTAGCGCCTCTGGTCGCATTGCTTGGCGATAGCGTGAAGTAACCATGACGGCAGTAGTAATCGCTGCATCAGGAGGCAGTCCTGATGTAACCTGCTCGGCTGGCCCGGCTTATCCTGTTTGTCTAGCCCTTTCACTAGCCGAGGAAAATGTCACCATTTTCCTCAGTTGCGCCAAGTGAATTAGGGTATTTGCAGAAAAACAGTAACATACCTACAAGAGCTTGCCGGTCATAGTTTCCTTTCTCGAGTTCTTGCCTAACTGTTACACATCGGCCACAAATTTTAGAATGCAAATAAAAGTCAGTTCCGATTCTAAGACCACATGTATTTCTTTCTAGATTGCTGATTTTCGGAAAACAATGAGACGAATTGTTTCAAAATCAGTGAAAAATACGGTGACGATTTGTAGAATTTGGCTGTCAGTCTGTCGCTTCCTTTCCATGTCGAAGTAAATCTTACCTTCAGACAATTTTTCCTGTCATCATGACCGTGGCAGCATTGGTCTCCTTGTCTTACTGCAGGTGCTTCTGTCGAAACTTGCAATAGAGATTTACTGGAACTGGTGGGGCGACTACACACAAGAATCAGTTAGAAGAACTTTAATTTGATCTAGCTATATTCTTCAACACGAGTAAGAGTTGAGGCAGCCTTTCCATTGCGAGAGCCAATAATCCACAATACCTGGATGTCTGTAGAAAACTGTTTGGAGAAAGAAAACCTTGGCACACCATGGAAGCTTTAGAGCAATAAAAGTATTGAACAGATGCAAAATCATGTCTTATTTCAGCCTATTGCGCATTAGTGGAAGTTCCCAAGTCATCGATTGGACGGGATTTCATTTTAGGTGCCACCACAAAAAGAAGTAACAAATCGATAGACAGGAAGATTGTGCGGGCCATCATCACCGAATCGTGAAATGAGGTGTCCCAAGAAAGTTTGTCGAATCACTTCAAACAAGGAGGTTCTCGTCGTGTCAGCTCTGAGAACCACATTTCACGCATGCTAACCCAATGCCTTTCCATATGTGGAAAGAAGTCCAATAATCCCTACCTTGGAGACACCACACACTGTTGTTTTTGAGATGTGATGTTTTTGACATCTGCGAGTGGTGTTAAATTGATTGCGAATTGTATAACTGACATGGGGCTCGGATACGAGCCCAGTATTTACCCAGTTGGATGAAAGAAACCACTTAAAAGTCCCATCCAGTCTAGCCGGAACACTGACCCTCGTTTTCAATCCACCAAACGGATTGCACCTGGGGCCGGTGCACCTCTCCGTACCAGAAGGGGCGCTCTGACATGCACGGCTGTTCGGGCGGGTCATGCTGCAGCCTGTACTAGATTAATTAATTCTTGAAGTATGCGTAATTTGTAAAATGAAATAACCGAAGCCAATGCAGACACCTCTCGAACAAACTGGATGAAGCTGGCTTCAGACTCGTCACTGCTGATGATAAAGAAAATTGAAAGAAATTACGCAAGCACTCCTTAAGCAAAAACTGATGTTAACACTGTGGCGTCCGGCGACACCAGAGTGGTGTCGTGCGCAAAGTAGCGGCCAACGGCCGGCGACACCACAGTGGTGTCGTGCGCAAAGTAGCGGCCAACGGCCGGCGACACTACAGTGGTGTCGTGCGCAAAGTAGTGGCCAACGGCCGGCGACACCACAGTGGTGTCGTGCGCAAAGTAGCGCGCAGTGTACGGCGACAGCACTTTAGTATCTTTTCATTCTGTTGGTGTTTTGTTTAGGTAACAATAGGTTACGTTAACAAGTTTTTTGTTTTTATAAGTACTTGTGCACTTTCATCATAGCAGACGAAAGAGACGATACGATTATTTACGACGAATGCGCGGACATCTCGTCTGATGTTCTGGAGGTCTTGGCCGATTGGGAAGAAGACATTGGATATCAAAATAATGAAAGTGAAGCAGAATCGTCGGAAGATAGTGAAATACCTCCAGCAAGAATTCGGCGAACGCTACGGTTGCCAACTGATTTGGGAGAATCGGACGGAGAAGACAGACTATGATTTACTGAGGACCAATAATAAATTTGAACGATCTCCGGGTCCACACATATTTCCCAAAGAGCGTCGTAGCTATCGTAGAGTTATATATTGGGAACGATCTATTTGAATATATTAGCAACGAAACCAACAAGTATTAGTCATAATAGCAATAGATGGAAACTGGATTTAAAAAAATGCTAAATGTGTCGACGTTACGGGATCTGAACTTAGAAAATGGTTTGGACTTGCTACCCTTATGGGAATTGTAAAAAAAGCAAGGCTCGATAATTACTGGTGATAGAATCCGTTGATAGACATACTGATATTTCGCAAAACGATGTCCCGCAACCGATTCAGACAAATTTTATCATTTTTACATTTTTCCGACAGCAACAATAAACCGGATAACGCCGACCGACTTTTCAAAGTGCAAATCTTAATTGATTAATTTTCCAAAAAGTTTAAAGAAACGTTTAATATAACTCAAAACATCTCAACTGATGAAGGAATGATACCGTGACGTGGACAGTTAAATTTTAAAGTTTACAATCCGTCGAAAATTACGTAATATGGCATACTCATTCGGTTGGTGTGTGATTTGTGTACGTGATACATTTCCTCATTCAAGATATATTCCGGCGCTGGACAACTTTTAGCAAAAACAGTGATGGAACTATTGACAACTTCTTATGGAAAGTGGCATCATCTCTACATGGATAATTACTATACAGTGTAGAACTTGCAAAGAAGTTACTTGAAAAAAAAAAATTCGAGTCTGTGGAACGATACGGCAAAATAGAGAATTTCCGGAAAAATTAAAGCTCGCAAAAGTCAATGTGTTTGAAGCTTGTCATCAGCGAAAAGGTGACAAGCGGCTGGCGACAAGCCGAGTAATCCGAATTACCGCTGCCGGCGTCAAGCGAATAAATTTGTACCAGAAGTGCAGACAGCAAAATGTCAATACAGGGTGTTACAAAAAGGTACGGCCAAACTTTCAGGAAACATTCCTCACACACAAATTAAGAAAAGACGTTATGCGGACATGTGCCCGGAAACGCTTAATTTCCATGTTAGAGCTCATTTCAGTTGCGTCAGTATGTACTGTACTTCCTCGATTCACCGCCAGTTGGCCAAACTGAAGGAAGGTAATATTGACTTCGGTGCTTGTGTTGACATGCGACTCATTGCTCTACAGTACTAGCATCAAGCACATCAGTACGTAGCATAAACAGATTAGTGTTCATCACGAACGTGGTTTTGCAGTCAGTGCAATGTTTACAAATGCGGAGTTGGCAGATGCCCATTTGATTTATGGATTAGCACGGGGCAATAGCCGTGGAGCCGTACGTTTGTATCGAGACAGATTTCCAGAACGAAAGTGTCCCGACAGGAAGACGTTCGAAGCAATCGATCGGCGTCGAGCCTATGACTCGCGACTGGTGAAGACCTAGAACGGCGAGGACACCTGCAATGGACGAGGCAATTCTTCGTGCAGTTGACAATAACCCTAATGTCAGCGTCAGAGAAGTTGCTGCTGCACAAGGTAACGTTGACCACGTCACTGTATGGAGACTGCTACGGGAGAACCAGTTGTTTCCGAACCATGTACAGCGCGTGCAGCACTACCAGCAGCTGATTGGCCTCCACCGGTACACTTCTGCGAATGGTTCATCCAACAATGTGTCAATCCTCATTTGAGTGCAAATGTTATCTTTACGGATGAGGCTTCATTCCAACGTGATCAAATTGTAAATTTTCACAATCAACATGTGTGGGTTGACAAGAATTCGCACGCAATTGTGCAATCACGTCATCAACACAGATTTTCTGTGAACGTTTGGGCTGGCATTGTTGGTGATGTCTTGATTGGGCCCCATGTTCGTCCACCTACGGTCAATGGAGCACGTTATCATGATTTCTTACGGGATACTCTACCTATGCTGCTAGAACATTTGCCTTTACAAGTACGACACAACATGTTGTTCATGCACGATGGAGCTCCTGCACATTTCAGTCGAAATGTTCGTACGCTTCTCAACAACAGATTCGGTGACCGATGGATTGGTAGAGGCCGACCAATTCCATGGCCTCCATGCTCTCCTGACCTCAACCCTCTTGACTTCCATTTATGAGGGCATTTGAAAGCTCTAGTCTACGCAACCCCGGTACCAAATCTAGAGAATTTTCGTGCTCGTATTGTGGGCGGCTGTGATACAATACGCCATTATCCAGGGCTGCAGCAGCGCATCAGGGATTCAATGTGACGGAAGGTGGATGCATGTATCCTGGCTAACGGAGGACATTTTGAACATTTCCTGTAACAAAGTGTTTGAAGTCACGCTGGTACCTTCTGTTGCTGTGTGTTTCCGTTCCACGATTAATGTGATTTGAAGAGAAGTAATAAAATGAGCTCTAACATGGAAAGTAAACGTTTCCGGACACATGTCCACATGACATAATTTCTCTCTTTGTGTGTGAGGAATGTTTCCTGAAAGTTTGGCGATACCTTTTTGTAACACCGTGTATGATATGGCGCCTGGAGAAGAATAACGCGAACCGTTTGTGAACTACTGCAGAGCGTGTTCATTGTTTGTGTACCACTCGTCGCCTCACTGTCAAAGATTCCAGACCCTGCCATTGTCGTAATTGAGGAAGTAAACCTCGCTGACTAGCGAGCAGCAGAGAGCGAATAGCTGGGTGCCCGCAGGTGGAGAGCCTGGTGGTGGAGAACGCGGGCGGCTTCCATTCGCCGGAGGATGGCGCCGCGTCCGTCAAGGTGCTGCTGACCAGGGTGCTGACTGGCTGTCAGCAGGTGCCGCTGCTCTTCACCACGGATCTCGTACGCTATACGGTCCTTGTCCTCTTCATAGAAGGCTGCGCCCTCCTCAGGTAAATCAAACACTGCTGTTCTCATACTCCTGCGATGTGGACAGACGTACTGTAGAAATTCATCTGCAAAACGGTTGCGACAGATTCAGAGACTCTCAGCTCTTTAACCTTCATGCGCTCGCGCCATAAATAGTCACGCTAGCGACAGCGTGGGCGGTCGGCCGACCGCTCGAGTCTTTTCATCAATCTCTTGAAGTTTTCCGTTTTTAAAGGTCATATTTCCATAAAATGTCGACATAGGATATCTCACACAATACTGCAAACACATTTGCAATCAAAATTATTTATTTAACAATAAAATATACAATGGAATACAAAAAGGAATCCAAATACCCAAATGAATTATAAGAACTTGTTTTAATTGTAATGTTTTGGGACTGTATAATGTAGAATTATTCACTGTCTTAACTCGTCACAAGAAACGCTAATTTTGTTTTGAAAAAAGAATTTTTGATTGAAAACGTCACAATCATTTCTGTCAGATGAAAAATGCTAATCAGCCTGTATCCATTTCATTTTCGTTTCGAGATGACAACAATTGTTGCACGTAACTGTCGTGGTTGAATGTCGTAGACAGACGTTTCTTCCACATTCACCGCATTCTCGCTTTGTTTGTATATTCTTTTTTGAGCCACACAAATAACACATTCCTCTCCTTGTAAGGGTTGATACAGCTGGATAAACTACGTCACTCTCTCTGTAATTTTCCAAAAATACTAACAAATCTTTTGGTAAATGCTTAAATTTAGCTCTTTCTTTCAGGTTTTCGCTCATCAGTTCCAAAGATAACGCATGCAAGAATTGTCTTCTCGATTTTTGTTTCATATTACCTGTATTGAATTGAAAAATGTCACACAATTGTGTGAATGTCACACAATTCCGTCTTGGTGTTGCGTTTATTTCCGTCAGCGTATTTAAAATATTTGTTCATTTGTATTCAGACACTTGAAGCTGTTTTACACGTGGGAGCTCTATCCTCTAAAGGGTATGGGTGTTACTGGTATCGTTCTGATTTTTATATTTACGTTACATCTGTTTAACCTTCACGCGCTCTCGCAGGCTGTGAAGTGTTCGCCTTTTTCCCATTTCGCGCCATACTTACTCTACAAAGGTAACGAGGCGGCGGGAGGGACATGTATTCTCTAGTTGCACCTTTTTTCGACAGACGCTGCTCAAAGTTCGTCAAAGTCGCACCTCTCTGCCTCTTAGGACAAGTTCAAATAGGTCCGAACACGTTCGGCGGTCAGTTTACCGCCTTGCGAGCGCGTACGGCACTTACAAACACGGTCAGTTACCGCCTCAACCGTAGGTGGACTTGATACTGTAGACCTCACGTGCTCCATAATTTCGACGTCAAGAAGAACACAAAGGTGGGCTGCATATATATTTTTCCGCTTACTTGACTTGGCAGGAATAAATTCGTTACGCATTTTTCAGTTGGTTCATATGGCTCTGAGCACTATGGGACTTAACTTCTGAGGTCATCAGTCGCCTAGAACTAATTAAACCCAACTAACGTAAGGACATCACACACATCCGTGCCCGAGGCAGGATTCGAACCAGCGGCCGTAGCGGTCACGCGGTTCCAGACTGTAGCGCCTAGAACGGCTCGGCCACCCTGGCCGGCTTATATCAACAGCGCGGAGCAATGGGTAATCATTTGCATGAGAATAGAGATGACGTAGCCATGCACACTGCCGAGACACAATAGGTCCGCCGTTTCAGTATCGCTACGAATCAGTAGCGGCTACCAGGGTCTGTCACTCACTGTGTTACTGCTGTATTTCTTTTAAAAGCCAACAAATGTGTGAAATAAAGTGACACTCCGAAGCGACTCAAAGCACAGTTAGGTGATGCTAAATGTAGCACATACGTTATTTTTGACTGTTAGCCTACTTTCCAATCGGTGAAATCTATACCATTTTTCGTTATAAATATTCCAATCTACCCGTATTACATGTGCGCTGTTTCTCAAGTCGTCCCCCTATCCTCTGACTATTTTTGTCGAACAATGTCTGTTCCTTGGCAATTGTTCAGCATTGAAGGAAAAAAAAAAGGCTCCCCTCTTGTACTGTGTGACGGTACGTGACATAAATGGACGTTTGGAGAAAGGGAAAAGAAGTATTTCTTTACGAGATGTGTGAACCATACATTATCTAAAGACTAAGTACGTCTGTGCGATGTATAACAAAGAGTAAAGATTGGAAATTAGTATTATAAAAACACAAACATCGATGTAATTAACGAAACACAGTTTTTTGTTTAATCTCGGCGTAACATGTTGTTGTTGTGGTCTTCAGTCCTGAGACTGGTTTGATGCAGCTCTCCATGCTACTCTATCCTCTGCAAGCTTCTTCATCTCCCAGTACCTACTGCAACCTACATCCTTCTGAATCTGCTTAGTGTACTCATCTCTCGGTCTCCCTCTACGATTTTTACCCTCCACACTGCCCTCCAATGCTAAATTTGTGATCCCTTGATGCCTCAAAACATGTCCTACCAACCGATCCCTTCTTCTAGTCAAGTTGTGCCACAAACTTCTCTTCTCCCCAATCCTATTCAATACCTCCTCATTAGTTACGTGATCTATCCACCCTATCTTCAGTATTCTTCTGTAGCACCACATTTCGAAAGCTTCTATTCTCTTCTTGTCCAAACTAGTTATCGTCCATGTTTCACTTCCATACATGGCTACACTCCAAACAAATATTTTCAGAAATGACTTCCTGACACTTAAATCTATATTCGATGTTAACAAATTTCTCTTCTTCAGAAACGCTTTCCTTGCCATTGCCAGTCTACATTTTATATCCTCTCTACTTCGACCATCATCAGTTATTTTACTTCCTAAATAGCAAAACTCCTTTACTACTTTAAGTGTCTCATTTCCTAATCTAATTCCCTCAGCATCACCCGATTTAATTGGACTACATTCCATTATCCTCGTTTTGCTTTTGTTGATGTTCATCTTATATCCTCCTTTCAAGACACTGTCCATTCCGTTCAACTGCTCTTCCAAGTCCTTTGCCGTCTCTGACAGAATTACAATGTCATCGGCGAACCTCAAAGTTTTTACTTCGTCTCCATGAATTTTAATACCTACTCCAAATTTTTCTTTTGTTTCCTTTACTGCTTGCTCAATATACAGATTGAATAACATCGGGGAGAGGCTACAACCCTGTCTCACTCCTTTCCCAACCACTGCTTCCCTTTCATGCCCCTCGACTCTTATGACTGCCATCTGGTTTCTGTACAAATTGTAAATAGCCTTTCGCTCCCTGTATTTTATCCCTGCCACCTTCAGAATTTGAAAGAGAGTATTCCAGTCAACATTGTCAAAAGCTTTCTCTAAGTCTACAAATGCTAGAAACGTAGGTTTGCCTTTTCTTAATCTTTCTTCTAAGATAAGTCGTAAGGTCAGTATTGCCTCACGTGTTCCAACATTTCGACGGAATCCAAACTGATCCTCCCCAAGGTCCGCATCTACCAGTTTTTCCATTCGTCTGTAAAGAATTCGCGTTAGTATTTTGCAGCTGTGACTTATTAAACTGATAGTTCGGTAATTTTCACATCTGTCAGCACCTGCTTTCTTTGGGATTGGAATTATTATATTCTTCTTGAAGTCTGAGGGTATTTCGCCTGTCTCATACATCTTGCTCACCAGCTGATAGAGTTTTGTCATGACTGGCTCTCCCAAGGCCGTCAGTAGTTCTAATGTAATGTTGTCTACTCCGGGGGCCTTGTTCCGACTCAGGTCTTTCAGTGCTCTGTCAAACTCTTCACGCAGTATCGTATCACCCATTTCGTCTTCATCTACATCCTCTTCCATTTCCATAATATTTTCCTCAATTACATCACCCTTGTATAAACCTTCTATATACTCCTTCCACCTTTCTGCCTTCCCTTCTTTGCTTAGAACTGGGTTGCCATCTGAGCTCTTGATATTCATACACGTGGTTCTCTTCTCTCCAAAGGTCTCTTTAATTTTCCTGTAGGCAGTATCTATCTTACCCCTAGTGAGATAAGCCTCTATATCCTTACATTTATCCTCTAGCCATCCCTGTTTAGCCATTTTGCACTTCCTCTCGATCTCATTTTTGAGACGTTTGCATTCCTTTTTGCCTGCTTCATTTACTGCATTTTTATATTTTCTCCTTTCATCAATTAAATTCAATATTTCTTCTGTTACCCAAGGATTTCTAGCAGCCCTCGTCTTTTTACCTACTTTATCCTCTGCTGCCTTCACTACTTCATCCCTCAGAGCTACCCATTCTTCTTCTACTGTATTTCTTTCCCCTATTCCTGTCAATTGTTCCCTTATGCTCTCCCTGAAACTCTGTACAACCTCTGGTTCTTTCAGTTTATCCAGGTCCCATCTCCTTAATTTCCCACATTTTTGCAGTTTCTTCAGTTTTAATCTACAGGTCATAACCAATAGATTGTGGTCAGAGTCTACATCTGCCCCTGGAAATGTCTTACAACTTAAAACCTGGTTCCTAAATCTCTGTCTTACCATTATATAATCTATCTGATACCTTTTAGTATCTCCAGGGTTCTTCCACGTATACAACCTTCTTTCATGATTCTTAAACAAAGTGTTACCTATGACTAAGTTGTGCTCTGTACAAAATTCTACTAGGCGGCTTCCTCTTTCATTTCTTAGCCCCAATCCATATTCACCTACTATGTTTCCTTCTCTCCCTTTTCCTACACTCGAATTCCAGTCACCCATTACTATTAAATTTTCGTCTCCCTTCACTATCTGAATAATTTCTTTTATTTCATCGTACATTTCTTCAATTTCTTCGTCATCTGCAGAGCTAGTTGGCATATAAACTTGTACTACTGTAGTAGGTGTGGGCTTCGTATCTATCTTGGTCACAATAATGCGTTCACTATGCTGTTTGTAGTAGCTTACCCGCATTCCTATTTTCCTATTCATTATTAAACCTACTCCTGCATTACCCCTATTTGATTTTGTGTTTGTAACCCTGTAATCACCTGACCAGAAGTCTTGTTCCTCCTGCCACCGAACTTCACTAATTCCCACTATATCTAACTTTAACCTATCCATTTCCCTTTTTAAAGTTTCTAACTTACCTGCCCGATTAAGGGATCTGACATTCCACGCTCCGATCCGTAGAACGCCAGTTTTCTTTCTCCTGATAACGACATCCTCCTGAGTAGTCCCCGCCCGGAGATCCGAATGGGGGACTATTTTACCTCCGGAATATTTTACCCAAGAGGATGCCATCATCATTTAATCATACAGTAAAGCTGCATGTCCTCGGGAAAAATTACGGCTGTAGTTTCCCCTTGCTTTCAGCCGTTCGCAGTACCAGCACAGCAACGCCGTTTTGGTTAATGTTGCAAGGCCAGATCAGTCAATCATCCAGACTGTTGCCCCTGCAACTACTGAAAAGGCTGCTGCCCCTCTTCAGGAACCACACGTTTGTCTGGCCTCTCAACAGATACCCCTCCGTTGTGGTTGCACCTACGGTATGGCCATCTGTATCGCTGAGGCACGCAAGCCTCCCCACCAACGGCAAGGTCCATGGTTCATGGAGGCCATGAATATAAAAGACAATGCTTTGACTGAACACGCTCCCCTGTTACTGTTTCTTCTAGCGGTAGGCCTCCATTATAGTGCTGTCTGATAATTAACGTAAGTTTTATCTGTATTTTTGAAAAATATAATAGAAATTGTCATTAGGAAGTGTGTGACTTAGTTGTCACCTCTCATGATCGCAACCATTAACTATAATTAACAAAAATTTTACAGAGCTTCTTAGTGCAAGGAGCTCATATCCCCTAGCAAGATTTAGTCGGCCACTACGCTGACTGTATTATTTAATTAAAATTTCGTGTCATAATATTAAATGTAAATGTGAGAGGTTTCTCTACCTTGATCTTACAATAGCCTCAGAGTTAACAGAGTAAAAATAGCTTTCGTTTATTAATATTTAGCATACTGAATGAGTGCAGTATGTTTCGAGTTTGTCCGCCTAACGGCAAATGAGATTCTCTCCAGTTTTTTCTTGCAAATAATGAACAAGAAATATTGAAAATATTTTCATTAAATAAGTTCCGCAATATCTCAGTTAATCTTTGTGTAGTTTGGAACACAAATAACCAGTAGCCCCTGAGACCTATATTAATAATTACAGTTTGCGTAAGAATATGCATATCTTCTTTTCTAAATAGCAGCACTCACGCAAACTATTTACTAGAAGGACGTGAGTCGCGCGCAGTGTTTAAAAAAATATTATATCGTACGTACTTCGGGGCAGCCGAATTCCGTACGAGTGTTATCGCGGTATAAGTTAATAAAAGTCTCACGCTAGCCACAATATTTAAAGCCACCGCAACCAAAATCATAAAATGTAATTATAAATAAGAATATATAATTATACCGTGACAAAGCGCCCCCCCCCCCCCTCACACACACACATACATACAGATACACTTATACCGTGATAACTGGTACGTCTCTTCAATAAAGACGTGTTAAGACATCCCGATTTATACTTGAATCACTCTAGTACTACAGGAATCCAAAGTGAAATAGTATTTTTCGGCGAGTTTTCCAGCATTTCGGTGACAACTTTACTCTGTAGCAACTTAGCGACGGCCGTGTTGCAGCCTGAACACGGTGCGGCTGTGGCTACCGCAGCTGTTCACGACACTGGAAGAGTTCTACGAGGCGCAGCGGCTGAGTGGCAACTCGACGCCAGTTTACATGTGCGATGCTCTCACTGCCCATCGGATACAAAAAAATTGCCTTACCACGACTGTCGTCCCCTTAACGACGGAAGGTCACAACGGCGGTGCTGCCACAGGGGGCTCCTGCAAACCGGTAAGCTCTAAAGTAGCGGTGGACACAATGTGCTCCGCGGAGACCTGCGGCTCCACAAGGCATCGGCGCCGCTGCTCTCAGTGCTTAGCAGACAAAAATAGCCAAAAATGAGGCGACGTGCAGCAGATACTTGTCACTACATACACGTATAGCAGTGGTTGTGCTAACGCTTTCTCTCTCTCTCTCTCTCTCTCTCTCTTTCTCTCTGCACGCCGTGACATCTACACATTTCTCGAACATTCTACTATGCTCTCTCCAGCTCACTCATCCACAACCACCTTGAACCGCCTCGAAGAATATCGTCGCTTGGCTCTCTAAGCATCACCTCCGGGACTAACATAAACCCGTGCTGCGCAACACAGAGCGCAGTTCCCATTTAAGTTTACGATTGCAACATACAGTCAAATTCAGCACAGGAAGCCCGCACACCACTTTCGGGCCGCGATATGTTGGATGCGTGTTTGTTATTCACTGCAGTTATAAAATACAATGTGGTGTGGCGACACTATTTTACGTCTATAAAACAATAAAATACACTACTGGCCATTAAAATTGCTACACCAAGAACAAATGTGGTTGATAAACGGGTATTCATTGCACAAATATATTTTACTAGTACTGACATGTGATTACATTTTCACGCATTTTGGGTGCATAGATCCTGAGAAATCAGTACCCAGAACAACCACCTCTGGCCGTAATAACGGCCTTGATACGCCTGGGCATTGAGTCAAACAGAGCTTGGAGGGCCTGTACTGGTACAGCTGCCCATGCAGCTTCAACACGATACCACAGTTCATCAAGAGTAGTGATTGGTGTATTGTGACGAGCCAGTTGCTCGGCCACCATTGACCAGACGTTTTCATTTGGTGAGAGATCTCCAGAATGTGCTGGCCCGGGCAGCACTCGAACATTTTCTGTATCCAGAAAGGCATACAGGACCTGCAACATGCGGTCGTGCATTATCCTGCTGAAATGTAGGGTTTCGCAGGGATCGAATGAAGGGTAGAGCCACGGGTCGTAACACATCTGAAATGTAACTGCCACTGTTCAAAGTGCCGTCAATGCGAACAAGAGGTGACCGAGACGTGTAACCACGGCACCCCGTACCATGACGCCGGGTGATACGCCAGTATGGCGATGACGAATATACGCTCCCAATGTGCGTTCACCGCGATGTCGCCAAACACAGATGCGACCATCATGATGCTATAAACAGAACCTGGATTCATCCGAAAAAATGACTTTTTGCCATTCGTGCACCCAAGTTCGTCTTTGAGTACACCATCGCAGGCGCTCTTGTCTGTGATGCAGCGTCAAGGGTAACCGCAGCCATGGTCTCCGAGCTGATAGTCCATGACGCTGCAAGCGTCGTCGAACTGTTCGTGCAGATGGTTGTTCTCTTGCAAACGTCCCCGCCTGTTGACTCAAGGATCGAGACGTGGCTGCACGATCCGTTCCACGGGGATAAGATGCCTATCATCTCGACTGCTAGTGATACGAGGCCGTAGGAATCCAGCACGGCGTTCCGTATTACCCTCCTCAACCCACCGATTCCATATTCTGCTAACAGTCATTGGATCTCGACCAAAGCGAGCAGCAATGTCGCGATATGTTAAACCGCAATCGCGATAGGCTACAATCCGACCTTTATCAAAGTCGGAAACGTGGTGGTACGCATTTCTCCTCCTTACACGGGGCATCACTATAACGTTTTACCAGGCAACGCCGGCCAACTGCTGTTTGTGTATGAGAAATCGGTTGGAAACTTTCCTCATGTCAGCACGTTGTAGGTGTCGCCACCCGCGCCAACCTTGTGTGAATGCTCTGAAAAGCTAACCATTTGCATAGCACAGCATCTTCTTCCCGTCGGTTAAATTTCGCGTCTGTAGCACGTCATCTTCGTGGTGTAGCAATTTTAATGGCCAGTAGTGTACGAACGTTTCGAAAATACCGAGCGAAGAAACTGATAACTCGGCTACAAATCAGAAAAATTTAAGTCACAAATTTCGCTGAGAAAGCGAATGAGATCACAAGAACCTATTGTTTAGTGGGTATTGCGGCCCCTTTCAATTTGTAGAAAAAGAGACTTGTGGAAGGTTTGTTAAAAAAGAAACAAACCGGAGGCAGTAAAATGTAAACTACTGAAGGGATCGTAATGACAGCGCCTGCGGAAGAAGGTGTGGTCCCTGAACGAGGTCAGAGGCTGCATTCTCGCCGCTAGAGACACTGTGAGGCACACCCACATTACGACAGAGTGATGACACACACACGTCGAATGTCCATTGCACTCAATAGCTCTGAAATCAGTTAAATGCAGGCTTCAAATAAGAGCGTTTTCGGTGGCGGCGACCTTGCATGGTTCCACTGGAGACTTCATTGTTTTAACTGGGGTTTAAGGTGATGACGCCAATCGGCTCCAGCGACTACTTTTGACAGGAATTCATTCCCTTCTTGGACTTAACGCTGCAGATGATCAACAAAAAGTCCCATTCGACAGGCTCCCTGTACTGGTTCAAAACTGTGAGATTCGCATTGAGCGCACACTTTGCAATATTTCAGTCTTCTTATTGGTGAAGTGAACGTATCCCACCTCAGTGGCAACGGCTGCTACCGTAACTCGCCAGGTTTCAGTAATGAGGGCATCCAAATGTTGGATAATGGCGTCGGCAATACAACATGGCGTTCCAGATTGTACTTCATCGACCAATGACATCCATCCTTTCCTGAATCGCTTGTGCAATGCTTTGGCCCTTGCAGCACACATGGAGTGTCCTCTGTGAATTTGTGCCATTCTTCGATGATTTTCCATTCCTCCTATTGCCCTATTGCTACCGCTGTCAGGAAACCCACGACGCCTTTTTCCTTTCTCTTTGAAGCCCATTTCACTGTTTTTAGCGCGGTCAAATGGAATGTTTTGTAACCGCGACCGTTCCGGCCGCGGGGTTGCCGCGAAGGCAAGGGCGGCGGGACCCATGGTGCGGCCCGCGAACAACACAAACGGGAAAGAACGGACACGAACAATGAACGACAACCGAGCGAGACCTTTCGAACAACAACACGTAAGAAGCAACGAAGTCGCAAGAAAACGTCACGAATCAACCATGTCCACTCGTACACGGATCAAAATAACGTAAACGCGATGTCTGTAAGCGAGATGTCGATACACGCACGCAGAGATCAGACTGACCGGCTGAGCGAGAGGCAGGCGCTTAAATACATGATCAGGTAGGTCGCTATTGGCCGCTGGGACCAAGTGTTCTACCGTGGCGCCCTCACATTATATGTGGGCCATGAGGCGCGACGGTGCAGAGACCTCTAAAGTGCGCGTCATTTACGACGCCGGCCGAGTTTAGGTTCGTTCTGCGCATCTGACGCCACAAAAAACAGTCAGCCAATGAACAGAGAAGGACGTTGCCAGAGCTCAACTGCAGTCTTGTTTTAGAAATGTTCAATCATAAATAAAGTAATTGAACAAAAGGAATGTCTTGATAGCAGATTTTCTTTTATAGAAAGTTTGGAAAAAGCATTCTTTATACAAATTGCTTCATATTCTATTAAGTAATTTAACCAAACAAGCAATAAGCCTCCTAATTCAGGCGATATCAAGGAAAGATGTTTGTAACATTCTCACTAACCGCGTTTTCACAATAAAGAATAGCGGTAATTGTTTAAATTCTATTGTACTTCGACGAAACGTAATTCATAGTAATATCAACAGTTTTTGTCGGTATTTTGCATCACATTTTAAAGGCCTCTAGGAAGAACAGCGCGTTAGCGTAATGGTTACAGTGTTGGGCTGTTACACGAAATGTTCTTAGTTCAAACCTTGTTCGGTGCTTATATTTTCTTTATTGAAAAACAATATAGATGCGCCTTACTTCATGAATTTTATTCGTTTGAATGTAATTTTTTTTAAATTTCTAGTGGCAACTAAAATCGACCATACGGAAAGTATACGCTATGGACTTTTACCTCTGCAAACTCTTCAAAATTGCTTGCAATTGTTTACTACATTTAATGCTGCACAATAACTGCGTTGGACATCGAAACAAAATTAAGTCATTTATGGGGGGAAGGTATCAGTCAAGAACATGTGTAAAAATCAAACTTTTGGGCCAAATAGTTTTTGTGAAATAGAATGATAAGTGTGTCAAAGCAGTCGGAACACCATGTGTGAGCACATGGCAGAATCGCGCACAGCGCGGAATGCGGGGAGCACGTCTCTGTAGCAGCGAAAGGGTTAATGCCGCCGTGGTGGCTTTATTTCATAAACTGCACGCTCCCCTCCCAAACGTAAGTTACTATACTATACTATACTATAGCGCTGCTTCTCCACATGCATTAAGATACTTATCCCACTGGGAGACGACACGCTCAATTCCTGTTTCGTAAAACGTGTTGGGCATCTGACAGATCCACAACCGTACCCTCTGTTGCATTTGCTCGTCCGACAGAAACCGACGTCCATGCACGTCTTTCTTCAGGTCGCCAAGGATGTGAAAATCATGTCGGGAAACATCTGGGCTGTACTGAGAATGTTGAAGTGTTTCCCAATCAAATCGTTGAAGCGTAGCCTTCATCGAAGTGGCAATGTGGGGGTGGGCGTTATTGTACATCAGAATGACTCCGACCGACAGTATTCCTGGGCATTATGACTTCCGGTACATCGCAGTTTCTGCAACTTTTCTTCATGATGCTGCGCATTGATTGTGGCTTCACGAAAGAGGAATTCGATGAGCAGAGGGCCCCTGCATTCGAGGAAGGTCATCATTACGTTACCGAAAATTGCGTGAACAGTTTTGGATTTCTTGGGAGGAGAAAGATGTGGGACGTTTCCATTGTTCACACTGCAGTTTGCTCTTGGGCCGTCAGAATGCCGTCAGGCGGAATCATCCTATTGCGCCATAGCGCCCACCTTTATACTGCCAGTCTGACGAAGGCTGTGCTTCAGCGATTTGGTTGGGAAACACTTCATCAACCTCCTCACAGCCCCGGGCATAAATGTCTTAATGAGCGCGATGACAACTTTTGAATGGAACCATTCCATGGTTCCGTTGTGCGGGTGTTCAGGTTTCAATTGACTGTCCCTCATACTTTATTTAGAGACCACGCAATATGCAGTATTTGTAAACGCACTATTACTTACATGTTATTCATTGCAAACTGAACAATTATGTACCAAATTACCATTTTTAAACACTCGTTAATTTCACTTTCGGGAAATCTTTATTCAATTTGTTTTCCTTTTCTTCCCACTCATTTTTTTTTTTATGACTACGATTCTCGTTTTACATAGAGTTAAAAAAAATGGTACTGTCAAAAGAATTTCTGCTCTGCAGAATATAATAACAGATCGATGTATTTCATTATGCGCCCGCACGCGCGCGCGCGCGCTTTTGTGTGTGTGTGTGTGTGTGTGTGTGTGTGTGTGTGTGTGTGTGTGTGTGTTCAAATCACACTTCATAGGCGTCGCTGCTTAATTACTAGCAGGTGTTTTCGACACCTGCTTGGTCAGAACTAGAAATATGCCTCACACGATCGGTAGTATCACATTCCCCGCTACTGTGATCTTCAAGGCCACTTCCAACGGAGAATGAAATAATTTTCCTCTGTGAGAAAGCTACTGTTATCTTCATTTTGTCTATTTTTAATGTTCCCTAGTTGCTTCTATATTCTTAGAGAAGTGGTTCATTTAAAGCAGCTCAAAGGAAGGCAGCTTGTATTGTGCCATACGTGTTCCACTTCTTCTTATTGTGACTCATTTACAGTGGTCTGTAATACACGTTTGTTTTACATACTAGACCCAATAATTGCGTTGTATAATAATTATTGCAGACATGTTGCTGTATTTAGGTTCCTGTTATTCACTTGTCGCACTTATTAGTTGAGGACGAATTTTTTGTAGCACAGGTTTCGTAAGGTTAAATTACTATTTGTTTCTACATACGATTTGTTATCTTTGTCTCTGTCTGACGTCCTGGAATTGTACTTACTTGGTCTGTGCACACGAGTATGTCCGATTTTCGGAGTTTTTCGGACACCTTTCAGTTGAACACCTTACTTTTAATTTTCACTGAATGTTAGTTTTGAAGATTAAATTATTATTTAATCTGAAAGCAATAAATAACCATGTCAATACAAGGAACAATATGGACTGATCATGTCATTAAAACGATCGAACACAGATATAGAACGTTATAGGGCCAGATGACAATCTCCACCCCTCAAAAAATCTGCTCGCGCGCGCACACACGTACGCACGCATACACACACACACACACACACACACACACACACACACACACACACACACACACAATACAATGAGATACTAAAACACAAAAAAGTACAGATAGTGTCAATTGGAAACACTACATACATTAAACAATCCAAAACAAAACTAAGAACAGTGAAAGTGAAACGTTCACTAGAAATGTGACTGGAAATGCCGAAATTCGAACATCCTGATGTATACCAACCAACAAATTACAACTCCAATTTCACATATGGACTAATAAGATCACAAACCGTAGGTAGAAACAAACATCAGTAGTAATGTAACCTCACGAAACTTCTCATCGAATAACACAGAGACAAAAAAGGAATGTAGTACATTTCTTCAGTAATTGTTACATAACACAATAACTACGCCTACATACATTAAGCAAACATGTATTACAGGTCACTAAGGATGCTTCAAAAGTAAATAAAAAGTAAAACGCATATGACACAATACAAACAGCCTTTCATTTGGTTGCATTAGACGAACCACACCTCCAAGAATATTGTTAACTTCTTCACGTTGTACAAAGCCTTACAAATTTCGCGGTTTGCGTCGAGCACATCCACGGATTTCCAGAAAATGACAACAGCTGATCCTTGTTCATAATCTGTGGACAGTATGTTGCAAAAAATAATTGAAGAATAGAAAACTGCTTCAGCGCTGTCTGGCAGTGTGATTGGGGCCCGCAAAGTACTTCGGCTGTAAAGCAGGAGTCACAAGCAGAGTAGCGTATTCTAATCGAGAATATTTGTTATTAGAACAGGCTTTTTCTTTTTTTTTCAAAAATCGTCGAGTTATACACGGATAATCCGCACCCTAGTAATGGGTGGCTTACTGTATTAGTATTTATGCAAACGACTACCTGTTTTTTTTTTTTTTACGATATTTACGTTTGTGTGGAAAGTGGTTATTCGCACTGTTGGTAGAAATGTGATGGAAAACTGGCTTTGTGCTATTGCTTGCTCAGGAGCACCCGTTCTCAAATTCTTTTGGCGATGGAACCCTTTCGAAACTCTAAATATTTTACGAAACCCTACAATAAGCAAAACTTTGTTTCACGTTCATTATTGAATGAAAATCATGCAAAATTAGGTTCATTGTACACTGCTGACTTCTGCAACAGTATACAAAACGATACACATTAGTACAACGCAAAAAATAGCACTGTATTGACTTCTCTGTAAATTGAAAAATTGTTTCCACTTAATGAGAGGTATGAAGTTTTTTTTGTTCATTTTTGACCAGCTGTTTAACACCAGAACTGATGGAAGAGAGTTGAAGACAGAATCCCGTTTTACACAAGTTTTTGGGAACAGTAGGACAGTCAGAGCATGTGTGGCAAGCTCTGAATATTCATCATGAATCCTGTGAAAAAATCATGAATTGATATTTTTTTGAACAATGGTTCCATGTTTCAATCTGATATCATTTCTAAAAAATAGATATTTACCGGTTGCGTTTGACATGTTTTCTGGCATCCAAAAATTCGGCTGAAAATGCTTCTGAGCCCATGAAATCATTTTCATGACGGCGCGCATATCATGGAGACACCGGACAAATTCTTCAAGCCTTTGATTTGGTTATCTGTCTCGCCAACTAACACATCCGGTGTTAAACTTTCTGATTCCCTCTTACCAACATAAACAATCAAAAAAATCTAGTTTTTTAGGCGATTATTTTGTTATTAGTCTTGAAAACTGCTCTATGGTTTCCTTCTAATGTATTAGTTACTTTCATGTTCCATGAATAATTTGCGCGATAAATCGTAATGGAGTGAAATGAGTTATTTTAATTTGACGTAGCAAATTTAAGACAGATTCAGTTCATAATTTTTTCCGAATGTATCTACCAAAAAATCTAGTCTGAACAACCATGTCACATCGCATCGCCCAAACTGTCTTTTAATGCAAAAAAAAAAAAAGATACGCATCACAAACTTTTGTAATTCAGCTCCTAGTACGAATAAGCTTGTTGAGGTCTTACATTGAGATAACCATATAATCACAACGCAATAGTGTTTTATATCTGCTCCCATAACCTCCATGTTGTTGTTGTTGTGGTCTTCAGTCCTGAGACAGGTTTGATACAGCTCTCCATGCTAATCTGTCCTGTGCAAGCTCCTTCATCTCCCGGTACCTATTGCAACCTACATCCTTCTGAATATGCTTAGTGTATTCATCTCTTGGTCTCCCTATACGATTTTTACCCTCCAGGCTGCCCTCCAATCCTAAATTTGTGATCCCTTGATGCCTCAGGACATGTCCTACCAACTGATCCCTTCTTCTAGTCAAGTTATGTCACAAACTTCTCTTCTCCCCAATCCTATTCAATACCTCCTCATTAGTTACGTGGTCTACCCACCTAATCTTCAAAATTCTTCTGTAGCACCACATTTCGAAAACTTCTATTCTCTTCTTGTCCAAACTATTCATTGTCCATGATTCACTTCCATACATGACTACACTCCATACAAATACTTTCAGAAACGACTTCCTGACACTAAAATCTATACTCGATGTTAACAAATTTCTCTTCTTCAGAAACGCTTTCCTTGCCATTGCCAGTCTACATTTTATATCCTCTCTACTTCGACCATCATCATTTATTTTACTCCCTAAATAGCAAAACTCCTTTACTACTTTAAGTGTCTCATTTCCTAATCTAATTCCCTCAGCATCACCCGACTTAATTCGACTACATTCCATTATCCTTCTTTTGCTTTTGTTGATCTTCATCTTGTACCCTCCTTTCAAGACACTATCCATTCCGTTCAACTGCTCTTCCAAGTCCTTTGCTGTCTCTGACAGATATACAATGTCATCGGCGAACCTCAAAGTTTTTATTTCTGCTCCATGGATTTTAAGACCTACTCCAAATTTTTCTTTTGTTTCCTTTACTGCTTGTTCAATATACAGATTGAATAATATCGGGTATAGGCTACAACCCTGTCTCACTCCCTTCCCAACCACTATTCCCTTTCATGCCCCTCGACTCTTATAACTGCTATCTGGTTTCTGTACAAATTGTAAATATTATAAATATATATTATAAATTATCACGAATGTTTGTTTCTGTAGGATACAATTGCTGGGACTACAGTTTGGCGCTTAACGTTTTACTACTGATACCCCTCACGCTGGTTTTTTGCCTTGCGGTCCATCAGTTCAGATACAGATACAGTCATTCGTCGAGATGTATATTCGAAAAAATTTGTTAACTATGTTAAAAATTTGTTTACTAGTAGTCTAGTCTTAGTTAGCAACAATGTCCACGTAGCAAGTCTTCTTCGAGTGAATGTTTAAATCGATATCGTACAATTATCAGCAAGAAGGCCAGACCAGCAACATAAATCAATTTGCAAGACGAATTTGTGGTGTTGAAGGCGACTGATTATTTCTAGTTTGATATAGCCTGAGAGACCGTTATTTCGATAGGGAGCCATGTCTTTCGAAGGCGGCACTGTAGAAAGTATCTTTCCAGATTTTTCATCGAGCGTACATTTTGTTACGCATGCTGCACTTGATGTCATTACATTCTCAGCGATAGTGTATGCTTCGCTTGCTTGTGGAGTGCGATAGCTGACCCAATACGTAGCCTCCGTGGCTTTCTCATTCACGTCTTAACATTCGCGTTTTAACAGGTAGCATGGCACTACTCGTAAGTAGCTTGCTAAATAACAAGGACAGAGGTGAGACGTTGAAATCAACAAATCTGAGACTAATGTAAGATTCTCATTCTATCTTTTTTTATCTATAGTGAATCATGAGATGTCCTCCTGTTTGAAAGCATGCAGCTTGAAATCGTTGCATCACCTTTTTGAATCTCGTAATCTGATTGGAATTCTTTAAGACTGACGCCACATCTTCCGTGCAAACCACCTTTGAACTTTGGATGCAGTTTTCATTGCAACATGTTTAAGCCAGTGCTCCATTCTATCTTTTAAAACCGACATTTATACACTGTTGGCCATTAAAATTGTTACACACCGAAGTTCACGTGCTGCAGACCCGAAATTTAACCAACAGGAAGAAGATGCTGTGATATGCAAATGATTAGCTTTTCAGAGCATTAACCCAAGGTTGGTGCCGGTGGCGACACCTACAACGTGCTGACATGAGGAAAGTATCCTACCGATTTCTCATACACAAACAGCAGTTGACCGGCGTTGCCTGGTGAAACGTTGTTGTGATGACTCGTGTAAGGAGAAGAAGTGCGTACCATCACGTTTCCGACTTTATTTAAGGTCGGATTGTAGCCTTTCGCGATTGCGGTTTATGGTATCGCGTCATTGCTGCTCGCGTTGCCTTTATGGATACAGAAAATGTTGGACTGCTGCCCTTGCCAGCACATTCTCCAGATCTGTCACCAATTGAAAACGTGTGGTCAATGGTGGCGGAGCAACTGGCTCCTCACAATATTCCAGTCACTACTATTGATGAACTGTGGTATCGTGTTGAAGCAACATGGGCAGCTGTACCTGTACACGCCATCCAAGCTCTGTTTGACTCAATGCCCAGGCGTATCAAGGCCGTTATTACAGCCAGAGGTGGTTGTTCTGGGTACCGATTCCTCCGGATCTGTGCACCCAAATTGCGTGAAAATGTAATCACATGTCAGTTCTAGTATAATATATTTGTCCAATGAATACCCATTTATCTTCTGCATTTCTTCTTCGTGTAGCAATTTTAATGGCCAGTAGTGTAATTATAATACATGGATCTATAGAAGTCAAACACAGTTTAAAAGGCTTCATATGACACCATGTCGATAAGGAATCAAGGTAAAGGAAAACGAAGAGCGGAGGCAAGCCCAAATACATTATGATTCACACAGTTGACTGTGCCGTAAGGTAAAGTTTCGCGTTCTGGCAGCAGACAGGCAAGTTGGGCTCGACCGACCGTCGTGTCATCCTATGCCAATGGCGTCATCGAATGTGAGATGCAGGACACATGGTCAGCACACCACTCTCCCGTCCGTTGTCGGGTTACTCGAGCTTGTAACTGGTAATTATCGGTCGAGTAGCTCTTCGGTTAGTTTCACGAGACTGAGTGCATCCCGTGCCAGTCTTCTCCCGAAGTAAAAATCCCTCGCAGTACAGAGAATCGAACCTGTATCTACTGCGTGGCTGTCAGCCACGCTAACCGGTCAGCTACAGCACAGTATGTAATATGCACTCAATTTTTGGAGCCCTAGTTTATCTTTCACATAACACAGTAAACATTTTTAATTTAATTGGTGGGATCCTTTGTTCAGTATAGCAAAGGTCACATCAGAACACATACCAGTGCACTCTCTGCCTCCTCCCTCCCCCTATGCTCCTCCTCTCCCCCTCCTTCTCTCCTCTCCCCTCTGCCCACCACTTCTGCTATTCTGCTACAATATAATTGTTACTCTGTATAATTTTTGAAATGCCTGTAAGCTTGTCAAGATCAAGATTTTTAGAAAACACCAATTTACACTTTTCCATAAGTAATGAGTCCCATCTCTCTGGCACAATCACCAGTCAACACCAATTTACACTTTTCCATAAGTAATGAGTCCCATCTCTCTGGCACAATCAACAGTCTTTGAACTCCATCATCCACAATGCTTACTGACTTCCTCAAAGGCTGCCCTGTTTCTTGAAACTGACAAATCACTTGAATCAGGAACTCGCCGACATTGAAGTTCGGTCAGGTTTCGCTTCCGAATATTCGTGACATTTCTCTGTTGTTACAGTTGAAGATGCTTTATGCTCCAGAGTGATGACCATCTTATACTTGCGAAATCCGAAGTGTACTAAAATGCTGCTAAAATCTACATTCCCCATATTATTACGAAAAGTTGAAGAGGCAAGGCTACATCTGCTGCAGTGTCTTTAAATGTCTGAATCCTTAACTGGGCTCCCACAAGTATCTTCTTGATACTGGAAATCCGTTTGTCGACATCCAGAAAGGAGCTTCTTATCTCTTCTGACACTCTGTAAAAAGCATGTGCTACACAGTCCACCTGAAGCATGTTTGGAAATAGCGCTTTTAAGGTTGCCGCCAACCTTGCAAGGTTGCAGCATCTGAGACGAAACACAATACGTTGTATTGAATTTCTTCAGACTACATTCACTGTAATGAATTCTTAAATAACCATATGATGGTTGAAATGTAAACTTTTTCCAGGCACTGTTCAAGTATGAATACTTTTATTATGATTTGACTTCTGGAGATCTAATGAACCAACAATGACAATGGCAATAAAACGACCTGTAGGATCAGGTGACTTGTCAAGTGAAATACAATTTTTTTACCTCATTTTTAATAATTTTCATTATTTCATCAGAAATTTCATTTAAGCAACATCTCCGCAAACTTGAGTCAGTGGTGACAGATCCATCCAAATACTCAAAGACTGTTTTAATGTAAAATTGTGCACTTTCCAGAAAAGAGATACGGGCATCAACAAAAGCTTCACGTAAGTCGAATGGTAATACTGATTTTGGATTAAATGTTGCAATTGCCATTGGAAGCAAAGGAATCTTATTCCCAGTAGCCTTGGAAAGTGCATTTTTGTGTTTCGTTAAAATGACATGTTTAAAAACGAAATTTTCATTTCGTAGTTCACTGCCTGCTCACGTATGTTGTACAGAACATTGGCCCCATATAAATTTTAGGCCCTTTTTACGAATAAACCTTCAAAGAACAAATATGAAAACTCTGAAATTCACATACTGTAATTCAGGTTAGAACTCATCTATTGATGTACTCATTGATTTATCCACAACGCCATTCAATTTCTCCATTTCCTATTACCACCACGCTACACAACACACGACATTTAAAGTAGGGGAATAGCACTGCAAAATCGTTCAATTTTCTGACCTCTTCTCGTATAATTACGATAATTCCTGCAGCTAAACGAAATTTTGGTCTTTGAGACTTTTGGTCCTGAGACTTCCATAACATGCTGTTTACAATTTTTAGTTTAGTCTCTTCAGTAAGCCCACCTTCGTATAATCCTATATCGGTACTAAAAGGTACATTTTGCTGATTATCTTGAAGTTGAGAAGAACAATCTGTTGGTGATGACTCGGCGTCTGTTGCTGGTGGTCAGTTTCCAAATTGTGCATCACCAGTATTTACACCAGATTCATTTTCGCGGCTGATTCTATATCCTCTCTTTTAATAATGAAGGAATATATAATAATTAAAAAGGGAACAAAAGACTTTTATTTCGGCAATTAGGTACTCATACAAAAAAGGCAAAGAAAGGCAACACAAAACAGGAACGTTTCAATCACAAATATGTAAGTTGTTTAGATTCACGTTCAAATTGTAAATAGATTTAATGCATTTAAACAGGCATTGTGACAGAGTTCTGGCTTCTGGTTGTCACACTGTTGCACTTACGAGAATCGATTTCTTTCGCCAACATTCCGTAAATGATTAGAGTTTTTTTTGTATTACTTCGCCTGTAGTTTTCAACCATTTGTATTTGATAAGAAAATTTACTAACGACAAAGTAGAAACAATATAAATTACATCTCTCTTTATATAGTGAACACATACATGGCACGGTGCTGACTGTTCTGCTGTAAACATGTGTATACGTTGTTTAGAGTACTCTCGACCCTGCTGATATAAATGTACCATATTCCATCATTACTCTTTTCATTTATGATGCAATGAAATTACGTTCAACATTTCTCGTAATTTTCTATGTCTGTTCCTACTTAAAGAGTTGGTAAATATGTCTGCTCCTTGTTTTCTGAATCTGCTTTACAAGTCTGTATAATTCCATTCAAATAACGTTCAGACAATGGTACTTTACTTTAATATACGATGAATTTTTAGTAATGTTACCATATGCACCAATATTGGCTGCTCCTATCTTTATTTACTTTAACACGGTTATCATACTTTACATCGAAATACTCAGAACATCAGAATTAACTTGATCTCAATGACAGTTTCTGACAAAGGTACATACTCAGAAAAAGTGGATTTTGTAATGATTCCTTGTTTCTTAGATTTCCAAAAAATTGCATTTTCAAGTAATTTAATTACATATCTTAATGCAGGCTTACAATTTACACAATCACCTGTGTAATCTGCGTCCACAAAATAATGTAGCCATCCAGGTTTAGGTTTTCCATAGTTTCCCTAAGTCTCTCCAGGCAAATGCCAGGAAGTTTCCTTTGAAAAGGCATGGCAGGTTTCCTTTCCCATCCTTGACACTATCCGAGCTTGTGCTCCATCTCTAATGACCCTGAAGTTGATGGAGTATTAAATCCACTTCTCCTTCTTTCTTTTAGATACATATTTTTAATACCTCCATGTGTTAAGTTAAGCTCTTCTTTGTGTACTCACAAATCACACTTAAAGTATCATTTCAACAAATTTAAATTCTACTCAAATAGTTCATAATGTTGTTCCTGCGCTAATTTACAGGAAAGCACCTATCTTACTTATTAACTTGACTCGCATGTTGTCCTCGTTTTATTTGCATATTAACTCCTGTTGGTGTAAAGTTCAACTCTGAATGCTCAGTCCGATATTCCTTAGCCAGAGTTTGAGTCTAGCTTTCCTTATATTCTTTACGTAATTATAGTCAATATTAGCCAAAGTTTTTTTAATTACTTGGATAACAGATTCTTTATTCTGTGTACTTTCTCTTTACTTTTACCCAAATTAGCAAACCATGAACAAAGACACATATATAGACTATATAATTTGCCATTATGAAAACATTAGGCCGTTTAGAAACTCATACAGACAGTCTTATCACTCTCTAGGAATTTATCTCAAACCATATAAGGCCTTAAATGACTCATAAACTCTTTGTGTGTCATTCACGTATCCTGGAAGTTGCTTTACATAAATTGCTTAAAAACTTTACCATTTCGAAATGCTTTCTATCTCTCCATTAGTTCTTCAGTTAAGTCCTTTTGACAACAGTATGACAACAAAAGTTTCAATATTTTTACCATACCATCTGTTGAATAAATATCATCCACAATTTCTTTTTGTTGAAATCCACTTACAACTAATCTTGTTTTACAAGTGTTAACTGATTTTCTTGTAAAAATCCACCGTACATCAAGAACATTTAAATTCACTCAAGCATTACATTTCTTTATCGTTTGTTTCTTTCCAAACTTTTGACTCATTACTGTTCATTGCCTCATTTTTCTGGACTTTCAGCACTACGTAAGTTTACATAAATGAAATTAATCATGGCATAATCATTAAATCTATCAGGCACTCTGTGTGCTCTAGACTTTCTCAACTCGTATTCTTATCCTTTTTTATGTTCGCTTGATCTCCTTTCTTCCATTTGTTCATTTACAGATTCATATTCTATGCTTTTGCACTCAGAATCACTAAAATGTTCACCTGATGGCCTCTTCCATAGAATTAACATTTCTGGAAACTAAAATCTTTAATGTTAAACAACACTCGGTATCCACCTTCACAGTAGCCTGTTAAAATACCCAAGTGTGCTTTACGATCCTACTTTGACTTTTTTCAGTTATTCTGGCACAAATACAAAAATTCTATTACACGCAACTGTAAGTGTTTCATTAGATTTCTTCCCAAACAATGTCATAATGGGTTATAGTTGCTGTTCTCTTTTTAAGGTACACAACAGCACAAACTCTTCAGGCCTCAATCTCCTATCTGCCGTTGCTTCAACTAATGGGTATCATGACTTATCCCTAATTGACCTGTTGTATGTTTCAGATGGACCATTTAATTCATGTACTTAGGGATGACATAAATTTCAAATGTTCCTTTCTGTCTTATAAACTGATAGACATATAAATTTAAATATTCCGTTCCTGTGTCACATCTACATTTCTTAACAGTTTTACAAGTTAAAGTTTTAGTTTCATTAATGTGTTCCACAAAACAATCATGAACTTGATTTTTAGATTTGATGGTGGAGTAGAGTGCAGCTGCTTTACCATAGTCTTTTAAAAGTGAATAACTTTCCCTGTGCAAATCTGTGAGTGAAGTGTGGCTCATTCAGATCAACATGAATAACCTCTAATTTTTCGTTTGCTGTGTTGTTAATTTTTCAAAGAATAAATTGTGCATTTTTTCAATACAAACTTCACAATTTATAAATTCTGATTCTAAATTTGTCAGCAATCCATCTGCTAACCGATATTTACACAATGTAGTCGAATTATTAAAATTTACTTGTCATTTCTCCTTTTCTGACACGCTATCCTTACTGCTCACACAACTTATACTGATCTCTTTATTATAAATACTATCTGTCATTTTGTACAGCCTATCCTCTCCCAAAATAATCTTAAGTAAGTTACTGTCTTGCTCAAAAACTTTTGAGATATTCCTTATAGATCAAGTTTTATGTTTTTCTGTTATCCTGGCGCAACTAATTAAACTTCTACCTATGTCTTTGACGTAAAATTCATTTTTCAGTTCAGTTGGAATCATGTAGTCATAAACTAAAAAACAACAAATTATATTTCTTTTCAGTGTACAAGACGTCACCATCTGCAGTTTCTATTCACAGGGTATTTTATTTATTTATTTATTTATGCATTTATTTGACCTGGAAAGACTTAAAGTTATGCATTCAGCAAAATACACTCCTGGAAATGGAAAAAAGAACACATTGACACCGGTGTGTCAGACCCACCATACTTGCTCCGGACACTGCGAGAGGGCTGTACAAGCAATGATCACACGCACGGCACAGCGGACACACCAGGAACCGTGGTGTTGGCCGTCGAATGGCGCTAGCTGCGCAGCATTTGTGCACCGCCGCCGTCAGTGTCAGCCAGTTTGCCGTGGCATACGGAGCTCCATCGCAGTCTATAACACTGGTAGCATGCCGCGACAGCGTGGTCGTGAACCGTATGTGCAGTTGATGGACTTTGAGCGAGGGCGTATAGTGGGCATGCGGGAGGCCGGGTGGACGTACCGCCAAATTGCTCAACACGTGGGGCGTGAGGTCTCCACAGTACATCGATGTTGTCGCCAGTGGTCGGCGGAAGGTGCACGTGCCCGTCGACCTGGGACCGGACCGCAGCGACGCTCGGATGCTCGCCAAGACCGTAGGATCCCACGCAGAGCCGTAGGGGACCGCACCGCCACTTCCCAGCAAATTAGGGACACTGTTGCTCCTGGGGTATCGGCGAGGACCATTCGCAACCGTCTGCATGAAGCTGTGCTACGGTCCCGCACACCGTTAGGCCGTCTTCCGCTCACGCCCCAACATCGTGCAGCTCGCCTCCAGTGGTGTCGCGACAGGCGTGAATGGAGGGACGAATGGAGACGTGTCGTCTTCAGCGATGAGAGTCGCTTCTGCCTTGGTGCCAATGATGGTAGTATGCGTGTTTGGCGCCGTGCAGGTGAGCGCCACAATCAGGACTGCATACGACCGAGGCACACAGGGCCAACACCCGGCATCATGGTGTGGGGAGCGATCTCCTACACTGGCCGTACACCTCTGGTGATCGTCGAGGGGACACTGAATAGTGCACGGTACATCCAAACTGTCATCGAACCCATCGTTCTACCATTCCTAGACCGGCAAGGGAACTTGCTGTTCCAACAGGACAATGCACGTCCGCATGTATCCCGTGCCACCCAACGTGCTCTACAAGGTGTAAGTCAACTACCCCGGCCAGCAAGATCTCCGGATCTGTCCCCCATTGAGCATGTTTGGGACTGGATGAAGCGTCGTCTCACGCGGTCTGCACGTCCAGCACGAACGCTGGTCCAACTGAGGCGCCAGTTGGAAATGGCATGGCAAGCCGTTCCACAGGACTACATCCAGCATCTCTACGATCGTCTCCATGGGAGAATAGCAGCCTGCATTGCTGCATGCTCTGTTGCCTGTGTCTATGTGCCTGTGGTTCTGTCAGTGTGATCATGTGATGTATCTGACCCCAGGAATGTGTCAATAAAGTTTCCTCTTCCTGGGACAATGAATTCACGGGGTTTTCTTATTTCAATTTCCAGGAGTGTAGTTTTCATCATTAACAACATGAACTGTGAAACCACTATGTGGTAATATATCAATCTGTATGTTGTTACCTGACTCCACATTACTCCATGTCATCATAGGTTGTACCTCCATTAC
Organism: Schistocerca gregaria; assembly: GCF_023897955.1. Lineage (NCBI taxonomy): Eukaryota > Metazoa > Arthropoda > Insecta > Orthoptera > Acrididae > Schistocerca > Schistocerca gregaria. The sequence goes on along the minus strand of NC_064923.1, from coordinate 214,182,124 downwards.
AAAACTGCTCGTTCTGTTTCCATTCTGTTGATGTCCTCGATGTCCTTATGACGACTGCCTCTTGAACCATACAGTTCACCTCGGCGACATGACCAGTTGTTACCTCCACTACGTTGCTCTCATGTTGCCGACTGCTGCAACTGCCTTCTCCATGATGTCTATCACATGTCCATGGATCTCTGCTGTCCCCTGGCTGGTGATAACCCCTCTTGAAATGTCATGGTTTGCTACATCTGTAATACAACTGGTCGTGACGGTACGTACTGGTTTCCTTTCAGCGTGAAACGTATGGGATTTTACACCAACAGTTCCATCTTTGGCTTTTAAATCTGTCATTTGAATTTTATTTTTAACGTATTCGCCTGTCAGGTCTCCTTCTTTCAAAACGTCGATAGAGTACTCGATATAGTTCAAAGATTCCCAAATGGTTCTCTACTTGCAGTTTTGGTTTTCCTTTTCCTTTTCCGTCACTTTCGTACCTAATAATTTTAATTCCTTCACTGCTATTTTTTCCAAGAATATTAAAGAATTTTGCTGGTCACTATAGCATTAGTTTGTCCTGTTTGTTTTGGCGCACAGTCTGCAGAGCTGTCAGTTCATTGGAGTGCAATTCACAGAACTTTTTCATTGTCTCAAATGAAGCTTCTTTATCACTCACAAATTACAGTTACTTGTTCAAAATTGCTCCATATATGTAGCTCACTGTGGTCAGGTTCTCTTCGTCTCAAGTGCTCATTTCTGCTCTTGAAGCCACTGTATAGCACTTCTTCATTTTCAGATAAATTTCCATTCGCCGTTTGCAATTCCCGTGGTCCTTTTCATCAAACACTGGTATGTTAATGTCAGCCATTCCCTATTTTAAAGAGCACAATTTTCGAATAACAGTCTTCTTTTAGTCCACAACCACAGGGTGCTACCATGTAAGGAATGTTTATTAACGACAAAGTAAATCCCTCCTTACACAATGAACACACACAGGCATGGAACATACTATTACGACGGAAACGTATATCTCCATTGTTGAGAGCCCTCTCGACACTGTCATTACTATCAACAGAAATATACCTTATTTCAACGGTACTCAAACACAATTTCCTGGTACCTTTCCTTTCATCATAGTTTGTATGGATTTGCACATCTCATCGGATATTACCTCCGTAGTGTCATAATTTTTATTAGTACTGATCTGTGTGTCTGATTAATCTCTCTAACTGTACAATCATTTAAGTAAATCTTCGGATGCTTGTGCAGTTTTCTCTCTGTTGTTGTGCATCCATCACATTAACTGTCGAAATGTAGTGTGTAGCCAACATATGTTCATTTTCTACTCTTCATACTTGTTTTCAATTTTTACTTTAATCATGTTTACACTGAATCTCCACAGAGTTTCTAGAAAATATGTTCGAGTAGATTTATAGTACAAAATGTCATATGATGTTACTAACATTGTTGGATACTTTCATCTTCTATTCAATAGGTGACTTTACCCATTTGAGATTTCTTTTTGTTTTGCTCGCTTCATACCTGTAATATCTTTCCCTGTTTGCGCCGTTAAATTTTGACCCCCTTCATCTATGAAGTATTTCAAAAAAAGAGGTTCTGAATTCAGGTATGTACCCCACATATATACCAAAAAAAGTTTGTTATACGGTCTGCCTGGAAATGATGGTTTCCGAGTTATGGCGTTCGAAACAGCGATAGTCATTGAAACAGTTTTATTTCACACACACACCGAGGTGCTTTCACAGAAAATGTTCGACATTTCTAGTGGTGTTCTCCACCGACATCTCATGGGCCTGCAACAATGATCCTAAATTCCTGAAGTATTGTGCAGTTCCTCACAACCAGCTGTGGTTCGATTCTGAAGTGATTACAGGTACCAGTGACAAAACAAGTAGAAATGAATGAGTTTCAGATTACATGAGCATGGAGGTCAAGTAGCGGGGCCATCTCCAACTGTCTATTGACCAGGAAACTTTTGATCCAAGTACCGTGAGCCGTATGACTGAAGTGTGCAGTGTAATCTGCTATGGCAGTCCTGTACTCGTTGCAAATGATAAGCACATAACTGTTGCTCTTGCAACTGTCTCCAGATAGTCGTATGAGGAACATTCACTTGCGAAGCTAACCTGTGTGTGCTGATAAGAGGTGTGTAAAAGAAACCTGGAATGTCCTCCTCTGCATTTGGAGTTGTAGAACTTATTCGTCCCCTCTCCAAACCGGAAGGTGTAAATTTTCCAAGAGTGCACAGACGCCGATGGAGACGTTAAAGTTTCTTTTGATCTGGAGGTCTTAGCTTTGTGTAACTTTCCGAGTATAGTCCGACAGAATGTCGTGGTCGGTAGATGCGCAGACTGCAGGATACGCATGGGGAGATCGGTAGGGGTGGGGGTTATTGACAGGTGTTGTAGGGGAAATACTGGACGCTGGAGAGGACGTGCGGTTCTGAACTAACGCCTATGCTCACATTTTCATAGTGACGATTCAAAAAGATCCACTGTCACCTCTGATATGGTTAGCATCTAACAAGAATTTCGCTGAAAATGCAGCAATTTATTTTGGCCTGGCTTGTTAGTCATTTATAATTTCGAGAGAAGCATCATGAAGAGCAAATTTTAGTAAATCCTACACGTTTCACTGGTTGCCAAGTTAAAATCTGTTTCTTTTGCCAAAACACAGCGAAGTTTACAGTCTCACCTCACTAACGTGTTTTGCAAACACTATTGTGAGGGAATTCTGAAACAGTGTTTTATTAAGTGAGCAACTGAGAAAAAGTAAGGTCAGCAGCTTGTGAAAAAGCACATCCGCAGTGCAAAGAAAAAAATAAATAAAAAAACAAAAGAAAAACAAAAGAAAACAAACGTGTAAGGTCTTTTCTTGTGTTGTTGCAAAGCCCATACCATTTTTCGTTTCATAAAATATGGCGTTTCAGTCTTCGATCAGTATTATTCATTTTCAATTACCGGTTTCGGGCTAGCTGCCCGTCTTCAGAACATATATTGCAGTTACAGGGTAACTTGTCCGTACAGAACAATCAGTTTGCTGTCATAACGACATGTAACGAAGTTTTGCATAATAAAGATATGGAAAAATACTCTCCTCTTTGTAGTCTATGATTTGCAAAAAATTCATTTCAGTATTTGAAACCGTCAGCGAAATACGAGTTATATTGAAAATATTTCAATCTGGCTTCATCGCTGGCGCGCGCAATCGCAAATCTGTGTGCTACTTAAAATAAACTTTCTCGAGATTGGTGACAAATACATCTTTCCAAGTATAAGAAAAATTCAGTATGTCAGCTAAATTTCATATACAACAACATATTATGTAATATGCACCAAACGCAAGATCATAGCGACCTCTATATCTCATTGAAAACTTCTACGAATTTTTCGCAGTGTCTCATTTCCACAAAAATATCACAATAACTATCACCATCAACGAAATAATGGGCACGTCATTATGAATATTACATATAAAGCCACAAGTTAAGCAGATATGAAATTTTTTTTACCGAACAGTTTTTTGAAAAATCGTTTTAGAAAAATTTCAGTGCGTGCGCCTCGATTCTGTCACCGCTCATTCGCCGAAATATGGAACACACTTGTCGGCTCCACCTTCTGAATAAATGAATGAACTCGTTCAGCGCTTTGGACACTGCGCATCGTCCACCGTATCCTGCGCGGGCAACCGGGCCAACTCATCACCGTCGTCCGCCATACAGTACAAGAAGCTCATTACTACGAGCCAAAGACAGTGCTCAGTGTACCATTTGCCTTGAATTTTATTGTCCAAGTAATATCTTTTGTCGCAGCAAATATCTGCGGGGAGAAAAATGTTCTGAATATCATTGCTTTGAAGATCACAAGTCTGAAACCCAGCACTTCCGGAGACGTTCTATAATGAACTTTATTGTGTCTATGTATGGGTAATATGTACAGTCGTGGACAAAACGAGCGAGAGCCCTCGCCTTTTCGTTATGCTGATCCGCACAGCTTTAAAGTCTGCTACGCAGTATAACAGGCAAGGCGACGAAGTGCTACCAACATACTATGCACAGGCGTGAAATTGAAGAACTATCAGAACTTGGTTAGACTGTTTTCGATCATGTCTAAGACTATATCAATGCTGATTAGTGTGTTAAGCACAACACGTAAATATAAGATATAAATGAGAGAAGTAACGCTAGTTAGTATGAACTGTACAAATAAAACTGAATTTCAGCTTATCGAGATAACATTACTGTTTTAGTAAGACAAATTACACCAAATCGTTACGATTTAGCAAAATATTATGCGCATTCAGACGCGAAACGGTCTGTGTCAACGTTCAGACCAATCATACTGGATTACCGTTTCGTAAATTTCCTTACATAAACAGCCGTAGCTTTAGATTGCTCACATAGAAGCTCACTTTTTTACGCTACAAAGGGACCGCATTCCGCAGTAAGTGCGATACATTTCCGCTTATTATGTCTACCCGGTCTCGAGGTAAACGGGTTTTAAGGGTTGGGTAGACAGATAGACGGTCAAGAAAGTGACACTAGTAGGGTTCCATTTTTACCTATTTAGGTGACCAAATTCTAACAACGAAAATAGCTACGACAGTTACTGAAGGTGAGGCCGCATAAATAATTCCCCCTACTCTTTATTCGAAATGTTCTAGTTGCAGTCGATACATTAGCATATTAATTGTCGCTACGCTTTCGGTCCAAATCACGTTTACAGGAAAGTAAATAAAATCCATTTGCCTATGCACGTGGTAATTCAGATCCTAGTATTAATACCACCTCGTTTTAGAAATGCGATCATTCCCATAGCTTAAGAAACACTCCGGCTAATGAACGTTTCCTGGCTGTGGCGAGTGTAATGGAGAATTCGAAACATTGTAGAATACGTTTGGCACCCATGTCGCCGTTTATTGAATTGACTTTTAAATGGATTTCGTTAAGAATATTCATGCATTGCCAAATTTGCACACTTTCATGGTAGGTCAGCAACGGTAATCCAGTATGACAGGTCTGAACATTGACACAGACCGTTTCGTGGCCGAATGTGCATAATATTTTGCTAATTCGTATCGATCTGGAGTACTTTGTCCTGCTAAAACAGTTATGTTATCTCGATAAGCTGAATTTATTTTTATTAGTACAGTTCATACTAATTAGCATTTCTTATTTCATTTATATCTTATAGTTACGTGTTGTATTTAACACACTAATCAGCATTAATATAGTCTTAGACATGATTGAAAACAATCTGACAAAGTTCAGATAGTTTTCAATTTCACGCCTGTGCATAGTATGTTGGTAGCACTTCATCACCTTGCCTGTTATGCTGTGTAGCAGACTTTCAAGCTGTGCGCCTCAGCATAACGAAAAGGCGAGGGGTCTCACTCGTTTTGTCCACGACTGTACCTTAAATACAATAGTTTATTTTAATTTGGTATGTCTCCATATTGTTAAATAGAGCAACATGAACTACTTTTGACTTCTTGTCCTATAACACGGATCACTTGAAATTGTGAAGTTATTTTGACGACATATCGCCTAACGTTTCTTTGTTTAATAAAATGTTGGCCATTTAATTTTCAGCACTGTCTGTTCTTCGCCATGTCTATTTTCTATAAGAGCACGTGACTCTTAGTAAATTCTATTAACAAAGAACTGTCGTATCTGGTGTTACGTGGAGTGTTCAATCCGCATTACAACTCTGAAGTGAGTTATGGTGTCCATTATCAGATTCTGTACCTGTTCATAGAGGTGTTTCACCACCTCATAAAGTGAATACGTAGATGCAATTACTTGAATGTCGCCTGCCGTTGCGACCGATTGGTTCTAGGCGCTTCAGTCCAGAACCGCGATGCTGCTACTGTCACAGGTTCGAATCCAACCTCGGGCATGGATGTGTGAGATGTCCTTAGGTTAGTTAGGTTTAAGTAGTTCTAAGTCTAGGGGACTGATGACCTCAGATGTTAAGTCCTATAGTGCTTAGAGCCATTTAAACCATTTTGAACTTGAATGTGTTTCATAGAACATCATTCGTCTGTATTTAAAATGGGTCTCCAGTTATATGACAGACAAATATTGGTCTACAACGACTGTCAAATGGAAGTGGCAAAAATTCATTTTTTTTCTTATTTGCTCAGTTTGCTACGACCCTTTCTCGCCACAAAGATTTTGCAGTTATCCGAGTAATTCGTGTTTTTGATAGATTTCCCATGCTGTGCAGAACCTGGGAAGACGAATTATTATTACTAAATCACGCCGAAGTGTCAATGGCATCCAGATGTATTATGGATGTTACTTTCTCGATGGTTGGTTGGTTAAAACTGAACACCAAACATAGAGTGAGTTCGCACGGGATTTAGGTGTAGTAAAGTCTCGATAGTATGTGTACATCCCACGCTATCTTAGTAACTGTGTGGCTCGGTGTGCAGTACAGATTGTACTGTAAATGCTGTATTTCATCTTAGTGTAGGCGTTACAGTCAGATTCTCAGAACATTAACTAGTTTAAATTTATTGTTGCTATTTGACTATACGAACACTGAATCGCCAAACTAATATGCAAACCTCTTTCTCTTGCAGTATCTGACAAACGAAAGGGTCTACATCAACTCAATGATCGTATGCAGCATTCCGGCGGTGGTAGTCGGTTTGAGTAGCATCCTGGTGCGATTATTGGACTACAAGCGGGTTGTCAGTGAGTATAAAAGATGGTGATATGTATTTAATCTGTACTTTTGTGTTGTGGCAAGCGTATTGGTTTGAGAGACCTAATACTTAATATAGTGAATTCCTTTATGCAAACACAGTAATTTTAGCGAACAATGAAACTATGACACCTTGTAAAGGAGCTACATTACATTTGTGTTTGTTATATTCTGTATTGAGGGAGTTCTAATGGCTCAAATGGCTCTGAGCACTATGGGACTTAACATCTGAGGCGATCAGTCCCCTAGAACTTATAACTACTTAAACCTAACCAACCTAAGGACATCACACACATCCATGCACGGGGCAGGATTCGAACCTGCAACCTTAGCGGTCGCGGGGTTCCAGACTGAAGCGCCTAGAACCGCTCGGTCACACAGGCTGGCTATATTGAGGGAGTGAATATTTTTTAAAATACGTACTGACAAATGAATAGGGAGATGAAAAAAAGGCCGTTGACGATGGATGTCGTTCAGAACTACCAAATAAGTACCATGTCGATTTGTTTCCGATTTATTATTATTATTATACAGAGGTATTATTATATTATATTATATTATTATACAGAGGTATGCTAACAGGCAGAACACGGCGCCGCGGTCGGCAACGCCTATATAAAACAACACGTGTCTGGCGCAGGTGTAAGATCGGTTACTGCTGCTACAGTGGCAGGTTAGAAAGATTTAAATGTGTTTGAACGTAGTGTTATAGTCGGCAGCAATGAAGAGGGAATTTTCCCGTACAACAATTTCACGAGTGTACCATGAATATTCCGAATCCCGTAAAACATCAAATCTCCGACATCGCAGCGGCAGGAAATGATTCTTCAAGAACGGGATCAACGACAACTGAAGAGAATCATTCAACGTGACAGACGTGCAACCCTTCAGCACATTTCTGCAGATTTCAGTGTTGGGCCATCAACAAGTGTCAGCGTGCGACCCATTCGACGAAACATCATCGATATGGGCTTTCGGAGCCGAAGGCCCACTCGTGTACCCTTAATGACTTCACGACATAAAGCTTTACGCCTCGCCTAGGTCCGTCGACACAAAAATTGGACTGTTGATGACTGGAAACATGTTGCCTGATCGGACGAGTCTCGTTTCAAATTGTATCGAGCGGATGGACGTGTGCAGGTATGGAGACAACCCCATGAATCCATGGACGTGCATATCAGCAGAGGACTGTTCAAACTGGTGGAGGCTCTATAATAGTGTGGGGCGTGTGCAGTTGGAGTAATATGGGACGCCTGATGCTTCTAGATATGACTCTGACAGGTGACACGTACGTAAGCATCCTGTCTGATCACCTGTATCCATTTACGTCCATTATGCATTCCGACGGACTTGGGAAACTCCAGCAGGACAATACGACACTCCACACGTCCTGAATTGCTACAGAGTGGCTCCAGGAACGCTCTTCTGAGTTTAAACACTTCCGCTGGTCGCCAAACTCGCCAGACATTCATTGAGCATATCTGGGTTGCCTTGCAACGTGGAGTTCAGAAGAGATCGCAACTCCTTCTTACACTTACGGAATTATGGACAGCCCTGCAGGATTCCTGGTGTCAGTTCCCTCCAGCACTACTTCAGACATTACTCGAGTCCATGCCACGTCTTGTTGCGGCACTTCTGCGTGCTCGCGGGGGTCCTACACGATATTAGGCAGGTGTTCCAGTTTCTTTGGCTCTTCAATGTGTTATTGTTATCCATAGGAATTCTCAATATGTCCTAAACTGGAATACATTCGTCGCATATCTTTCCGAGTGACAGAAGTAACACATCAAATTCCAGAAACACAAGTAGGAAATGGAGTGATAATTGATAATTTTATAGCACGTTACGAAATACAAGTCTTAACTCTGGCCCACTAATCATGCTGTTGCTAGTACGGTAATGTGTTACCATTACTTGTGAAACTGAACACAGGCTAAATTTTTGCAGTTATAGTTGTCCTCTTTATGCTAATGTCTTTGTCAAAATGTACTGGCCTTATTTCCATTTCATCTTTAGTATTCCTTAAAATTTCATCTGTCATATATATAAAAAGAAACGTTCAAATGGCTCTGAGCACTATGGGACTTAAATGCTGAGGTCATCAGTCCCCTAGGCGCTACAGTCTGGAACCACGCGACCGCTATGGTCGCAGGTTCGAATCCTCCCTCGGGCATGGATGTGTGTGACGTCACTAGGTTAGTTAGGTTTAAGTAGTTCTAAGTTCTAGGGGACTGATGACCTCAGAAGTTAAGTCCCATAGTGCTTAGAGCCATTTGACCCATTTGAATGATCTATGCCACAGGTACAGTATTGCAAGAAATCTGTGTGTGTAGTTAATACTGTGGAAGCAAGTGTGCCGGCTGCGCTGTACGCCATCACCAATGCCCCAAAACTCAGGCGTAAATAAAACTTTCACCATCTGATGCCATCGTGTACGTCTCAATACTTAAATAGCATAAAGCACTGGCGCTACTGCTACAAAGGCTATTTTGTCTTCCGGAACAGTTGCAGTTGGATGTGTTTGTCCACATTGATTGCCTTCGTATGTGTCTCTGAAATTAAAGCAGCTTTTAGTGTTTTGCATCCAACATTACCACCAGTCTTATATGATTTACTTGGACAGTTCGCTATACAATAATAGGCCACATCCGTTGACAAACGGTTATTGTTGGTGGCTCTATGGATGCAGAAATCCGGATTATCGGTGATCACCTAAGGTTTTTCTGTAGTTCAAAGGTTTTCTACTGGTCTCTGGCAATGAGAAGTGATCCCCTGTCTTGAAATTGACTTATTTATTTCATAAAATTGCAGCCAAATAGCCATATACACTTACTTTGTTTAACATTTTACATTTACATTTTACATTTTTGCATATTCATTTATCGATTTTACTCTTTTACTGCAGTTCTATGTGATATCGTTCATAGGCTTCGTTACACAGTTCACATACACATGTTGTGGTTGGGTTGTGATAAGTTTTGTCTTTGCAGATTAGATGATGAATGCCGTGAATAGAAAGTCTAGTTACGACGTGTCGCTGTTCCAAATTTCGTGCTGTCCATGAGCGGTTCGTCATTGCTTCGGTGCCATAGAACTCCGGCCATATTTTTTTTCGTTTGTCCTCCATGATCTTCAGTTGCTTTCTGGAAGCCCTGGTGTGTGGCATTATATATCGAAGTCTGATGTCTTCAATTAGGAATGTCTCTCTCGCTAGCAGGTACACTAGTCTAGATCTTGTTGTCTTTGAGAGGCCTAGTGCTCCTTTTAGATAGGTCGATTTTACCTTTTCTAGTGTTTCTAGATTTTTTTCTGTCAGGTGGTCCCATATAACCTCCATCCCATAGGCCAGGATTGGCAAGATTTTTGTGTTAAATAATTTCATGGCTGTTTCTAGATAGACTAGGCGGATGTTTTTGATGTCCTGTATTGCTATTTTTGCTTGGGCTGCACGTTCTGTTGTATGTTTTGTGAAGCATTTGGCTGTTGGTTGCAATGTCACTCCTAGGTATTTAAAGTCTGATGAGATTTTTATTTTTTGTCCTCAGATGCCGATTTCCGCATTCTTGGGTGCTTTGCCTCCTTTTCTGAAAATTACCATTTCTGTCTTTGTTATGTTAATGTGTAGTTTGTGTTCACTGCACCATCTGTCTATTTTCTCAATGATTCTCTGCAGCTTCTGTATATCTGTTGAACCTACGGCTATGTCGTCAGCGTATGCATATACATGCACATCGTCTTCATTTTATGACTTATGTATGTGCCTCTGGTGCAATTTGTTACCAAAACCCGTCATCTATTGCTATCGCCCACAATAACAGACTTGTCCTGGTGTGATGACATTCCCCTGCTGGCTACGCAGTTACCACTGTGCGGTGCATTTTACTCCTGCACTCGGCTTTCCTGGCTTGGCAGTCCACTTGCGTTTCTGTTATTGTGACCCACAAGTCACTACATTGGCAGATACCGGCTCTCGGCTGTTAATGCAGTGCTCCAAGGCCACTTACGCACTACTTGTCGTTACTTTTTCTGTAGACTTTTAGTTTTTACTAAAAGATTCGGTAGCTTCAGTATCGTGCAAAATTTTTCGAGTAAATCAATCAAGAAGTTTTCGAGATGTTTGTTAACAAAGTTTCGCATGGAACAACTAAATCCCTAGAAAAATACGCATTGCACGAAAAAATGTTCGTGATGAAAGTTAATAGTATATTTACACAGGGACCACCAGACTGCTAAAATTGGCCACACCCTAGCCCTCGCCCCCTTCCCCCTCCCGCATGCAGGGTAGGCCCGTCATTTTATTTTCAAATGAGGATCCTCCATTTTTGTTACAGATTTTGATTCCACCCAAAAAAAGGATTTACATGAAACATTATTTTTCCTGTTCCAGGTAAATGGTGCAGTAATCGAAAAAGTTAGATTTTTCTCGTGTTTGCAGCGAGGAACCGGTTCATTAGATTCTTCAATACATTTGAGGTGAAAATGTTGTGTACATAGTTTCGCGTAGTCAGCGCGTACAGAACTTTCTCACTAGAGCGCACCCCGCTAAGCACAACAGCGCAGGCGCAGCGCTCGTCCGCCTCCGCACTACGAGATGGCGCTGTCATAGGAACGGACCAAATTCTGATTCCGCCGATCCGCGTATTAATATGTAACGCAGCCAATGAGATTGCTGCTAATGTAGAACCTTTTCTCCTCACGGATCGCACTCGCGCTGTGATACATGAACGCGCGAGGTGTTATAACGAGCGTACAGACCTCCGATTAGTCAGTCAGCATTTGTCTACACCAGTCTGCAATTATCTGTACCAGTCTATAGTCAAGTTTCAGTCTGCGCCTAATAAGATTACCATATTCCTGTACATAGCCATGAAGATAAATGTATAGACACTTTTGTCAAGTATCAGAGATATATGTGAGAATAAGATTAACGTACCAATACCAAAGGAACTTCAGATTGTCAATTGTAAATAGCATCCAGAACCAAGTTCAGTAATTTTTATGCTTGTCATTATTTTAATAAATGTGTGTCAAAATTAATCAAGTTCTGTTTAAAGTTGGTCACCGTCAATCTGCTACTCTAAGCGTCCAAGTGGCATGTCTATCGTCTGACGTAACGGCAGAAGATAAACAGGCCACGATAAGACCACGAGACATTGCTGCCACCCGCCTACTTCGTTACAGCGACAAGTCAAATAATCTGATGGTGTGTCTACCGAAGCCCTTACAGTACGCACACCACAAATGTAGACTTTTTTGTTCTAATGTGTTCTACTTTTTGTTATAAATTTCAGTTTTGCAAATTTTATTGTGCAGCAGTTATATTGCAATTTCAGTGTTTCTGTTCTTCGTAACTGATGCTCTACTAGTTATTTTTCTAGGTTTCGCACTTCCTGTGGTAGCAAGTTACTTCACAAGACGACAAATAGTATTACAAGATCGTGGCCTATCAGTGAAACGTTCGGTATAAAGAGCAACGACAGCTTCGAAATTTCTTGCACCCTCGCCATAAATTAAATTACTTCGTTTTTCTCCTTTACAAGTAAAACATCGGTTACTACAAATATACCAGAAAAGGCTCTGAAATATAGTGGTATCGAGTCCTTTAGTGTTCGAACTTACAAAGTCTGAGGCGCTGTGGTGGGTCGTACGACAGGGTGGGGTGCTGAGCAGTAGGGTGTGCGTGTGAGAGTCCACCCCATATGCTCCGTGCGCATCCGTGGGAGGTTTCACTATTATTATCAACATTTTTCCTTACTGCGGTTGTAGACTGTATTCTGCTAGTAGCTGCGTAGTGACTGGTGCGAGAGTTGTGACGGTTGGACGGAAGAACACACCCAAATAAGTAATTCTGATTGCGAGAATCGAGTTAACTCATCGTAATCAAACATCTAGATGGCGTGGCGACGTACCTTAATTAACCCCGAAGGGAACAAAGACAACGTTACGTTCAAAGTAGCTGATTTGATAGACTTCCAAATTACGAATCATAAAAGTGGTACTGTACAATCAAATTTCCAAAACTGAAATTAATTTCTTTACAAAAATGTCAACTGCTTAGAAAAAAATGTTTACATAGTAAATGAAGTGTAGAATCAAGTGAGACCGTCTTATTTGCAAAAAGCGGAAAAACTGATTTTTTTCGATTACTGTGCCTGTCATCCATTCATTACAACATTACAATGCCAATGTGGTTTCTCTTTTGATAACTTGTGTGCAAGCCTATATTTTTTTCTACCCTGATCAGCAGACCTCACTACCCGTGAAGCCATTTTCTAGGAAGGCCTTCGGCTGTGTGTTTCAGGCCTGACTTATGAGGTTAATTTATTGAGGTTCTAATAATTGTATCACAAAGGCCTATAATGGCCTTGCCTAAAGTCAAAATACCTGTTTGCACACTTTATACCATTTGTCATAAATACATATTCTCTATAAGCGTCCCTAAACTGACGCACCAAATCGTCCAAATTAAGCTTATAATACCAAAGTTCTTCCAACACTAAAACAGCTGCTGAATAATTAATCTTGTTTCAATCAAAGGTAATAGCAAGTTCATCAATCGTCTGTTGATTACTAGGAACAAGAAAGGCGAGCCGTAGGTCGTCCGGATAATTACGTATATGGTCCCAGTTGGCATAAAAAAACTCCAACGCAGACATTAGCTGTAAACAGATACTTTTATTCAGAATGTTACATTACCTTTCCTCTTACTAAATGTCATATACACTCTATTTCTTACAATAAACGTCACATATTTAAATTCACTCTATACATTATCATTTTTTTTCAGGTTCATCACCAGCAATCTGCAGACCAATATAAAATTGAATTGTCCCTTGAACCAACCTATTTTTGCCTTTACGCTCCTTTTCAAGATCTGTCCAAGACTTAACTTTCGTTATATCTGCACATTGTTCTGGCTTAGAATACGTTACAAACTTAAACCTATTCCTTCTAACATATTTACGCCGAGATACAGCAGATGCTTTCTGGGGATTCAAATCAAAAGTACCCATTTTATTACTACACGCTATTCGCACTTTCTCCAATGCACCCTGATCTTCAAATATCTTCTTGTTACCTTTACCATCAAGAGATAGTCTTTCAATCCTTACATTAACCCTATACGCATATGTTATAATTTTATTAGTAATTACAGAACCATATTTGTTACCAAAAAACTTAAATACATCAGTAATATCGTAATCTTGCAATGTTCCAAAATTCTTCGCTTTCTCATCATGCTTCTCAATAGCGGCCATTTTACCATACTCAAAGCGTACACCATCTGTTTGAGTGAACTCAGTACGCCACCTGCACATTCGACCAAAAATGGGCCTAGTCAGATTCGTCCTACGGCGTATCCAACGCATCAGGCGTGCAGCACGAAACCTGCTGTACATCCTCATCCGACGATATACTGACAACCTCCTCCGAGACCTCCACATCCGACGCGTCCGTCGGGTCCACTTCATCCTTCATGGGACGGCAATGAACAATATGACAGTCAGCGTGTATAACTTCCAATCTGGAAATCAATGCTTCGTCACCTATACTAAATACATTGGACACAAATATGACCAGGCCACGATGTGTAATAGCCATACCAGATTTATTCTTCACATTAACGGTAACCGGACGACCTTCAACAATACGTTTCAAAATTGACGCATATTGTCGCCATCTTGACCATTCAAATTCTTCAAAAACAATAACTTTATGAACACGACTGTCACAGCCACCAAATCCGAACTCGGAACAAAGTGGCAAATATAAGTGTTGTTTCTTAGATAATACCTTCTCTATAAGCGTGGGTAAATCCCGGATATTGTTGGTATGGACTCCGAGTCGGCTAAGGTAATGGGGCGTACACATTCGAAAAGAAAAAGTTGACCTCACCCCCGTATGGAGGGACGGATCATGAGTGGCTAGTTATAGCTCAGACCGATGTCCTCTTTTAAAATATTACCTTTCTTGCGGAGCATTTTCAGAATGGGCGGCACAGGTTCTGAACTCGAGTCTCGGTCCGCCATACTCTTTTAATCTGGCCATATCAGCCCACACTCCACTTTACGGCAAAAAAAAAAAAAAAACATTCTGGAAATATCCCCCAGACTGTGGCTTAGCCCTTTCTCTGACATCTCGTTTCTTCCAGGAGTGCTAATCCTGCAGGTTTCGCTGGTGAACTTCTATGAAGTTAGAAAAGTAGGAGATGAGGTACTGGTGGAAGTTCAGCTGTGAGTCGGGTCGTGGGTTGCGCTTGGGTAGCTTAGCCAGCGGAGCACTTGCCCATGAAAGAAAAATATCCCGAATTTGAGTCCTGCTCCGTCACAACAAACTACATTCATAAAATCAAACCTTTTCTAAACTTTTTCTTACTGGCACTTGCGACAAAATGATGGAAGGAAAAAAGTTTGTCACGTACTAAATTTTCGCTGACCATGCAGTAAAACGGCAGCATTGGGCAGGATTGGAAAAGGGCACAGGTTTTCAAGAAGGGTCGTCGAACAGATTTGCAGAACTATAGGCCTATATCTCTAACGTCGATAAGTTGTAGAATTTTGGAACACGTATTGTGTTTGAGTATAATGACTTTTCTGGAGACTAGAAAACTACTCTGTAGGAATCAGTATGGGTTTCGAAAAAGACGATCGTGTGAAACCCAGCTCGCGCTACTCGTCCACGAGACTCAGAGGGCCATAGACACGGTTCCCCAGGTAGATGCCGTGTTTCTTGACTTCCGCAAGGCGTTCGATACAGTTCATCACAGTCGTTTAATGAACAAAGTAATAGCATATGGACTATCAGACCAATTGTGTGATTGGATTGAAGAGTTCCTATATAGCAGAACGCAGCATGTCATTCTCAATGGAGATAAGTCTTCCGAAGTAAGAGTGATTTAAGGTGTGCTGCAGGGGAATGTCGTAGGACCGTTGCTATTCACAACATACATAAATGACCTTGTGGATGACATCGGGAGTTCACAGAGGCTTTTTGCAGAGGATGCTATGGTATATCGAGAGGTTGTAACAATGGAAAATTGTACTGAAATGCAGGAGGATCTGCAGCGAATTGACGCATGGTGCAGGGAATGGCAATTGAATCTCAATGTAGACAAGTGTAATGTGCTGCGAATACATAGAAAGAAAGATCCCTTATCATTTAGCTACAATATAGCAGGTCAGCAACTAGAAGCAGTTAATTCCATAAATTATCTGGGAGTACGCATTAGTAGTGATTTAAAATGTAATGATCATATAAAGTTAATCGTCGGTAAAGCACATGCCAGACTGAGATTCATTTGAGGAATCCTAAGGAAATGCAATCCGAAAACAAAGAAGTAGGTTACAGTACGCTTGTTCGCTCACTGCTTGAATACTGGTCTGCAGTGTGGGATCCGTACCAGATAGGGTTGATAGAAGAGATACAGAAGATCCAACGGAGAGCAGCGCGCTTCGTTACAGAATCATTTAGTAATCGCGAAATCGTTACGGAGATGATAGATAAACTCCAGTGGAATACTCTGCAGTAGAGACGCTCAGTAGGTCAGTACGGGCTTTTGTTGAAGTTTCGAGAACATACCTTCACCGAGGAGTCAAGCAATATATTGCTCCCTCCTACGTATACCTCGCGAAGAGACCATGAGGATAAATCAGAGAGATTAGAGCCCACACAGAGGCATACCGACAATCTTTTTTTCCACGAACAATACGAGAGTGGAATAGAAGGGAGAACCGATAGAGGTACACAAGGTACCCTCCACCACACATCGTCAGGTGGCTTTCGGAGTATGGATATAGATGTAGATGTTGTAATTTATGGCCTCTTTACTACGAATTCTATTCGGAACACAGTTTAACACCGGGATCGGATTGCGCAACACAGTTTACTGCCAGTACCTATGTATCCCCGAACGTACTGAAAAATTATATCATTGTACGACACACAGTTCAGGAGTCGGACGGCGTACATTTGGATGCTTGAAAAACTACCTTCTTTTTTCAGATGGCGAGAAAATTACCTAGACTAATTATCCAGACTAGATTCATGCAATGTTTGATTATGAGAGCACTTAGGCATGCTGTGGCCTTCTCCACCAGACATCACGGCGCCTACAGTATCAGCAACCAAACTGACAGCCTGCGTCCGCGGTTGCCCGACTCGCAGGCACACTAAAGCACTACACAACCTACAGGTGATATTGATGAACGGCCACAACAACAACACCACAGCAAAGATACCAGCGGCCACGAGGGGCCACTACTGGCACACATAAACATAAGGAAGAGGTCACTGCAGATCCCTGAACTAATTTCACACGTCAAACCACGTGGTGGAAAATAGTTCCGAGGTACTCATCCGCCGAAGCGCTATAAAGGCCGGCGCTCGGCCACACATCGGCAGTTCACCGACCGCCAGCAGACATGGAGAGCTGCCGCCCCGGCAGCCCGGCTCGGATCTTCTCTCTTGTCTGTGGATTAGGTTTGGTATATCGGAGAAGTCTCTGGCGGAGACTAGTAGGAAATTATTTCAGTTGTTTTCTATATTATTCTTGTATGTAGTTGTGATTCGAAGATGGATTACTGTTTTGTGTTGGTGTTATACTTTGAGAATTTGTTTTGGTTAGTTGAACAGTCCAATAAATTATTTTCGGACTCGATCGTTAGTTTCTTCTGCTTACGCAGACCTATCAAGGAACTTCCAACAAACTTGAAGATTAATTTCAAGTCGTCCCTAAACTTCGTGTCTCTTACATATTTAAATTCTAATAATTAATACATAACTAATTTGTAAAGTAATCAGACGTAGGAAGCTGTTTTACATGTGAGAATTCGATACTTCAAAGAACTGCGCTTGACTGGTATATGTTAGACCCTGTTTGGGGAAAAAAAAAAAGTTAAAAACACTTAGAATTCACGCATTGTCATTGAAATAAAAAAAAGGCAGTGTATAGTGTCATATACAGCTAATGTTCCTGCTGCATACTGAATCTCACTTTTATCTACGATAATGATGTAGGCCGAAGCAATTATTGGAGAACATCAGCAATACTGATACATACTGGAGCGCCAAAAACATTGATGCAGGCATTCGTATTCAAATATAGACGTGTAAATAGGCAGAACGCGGCGCTGCCGTCGGCAACGCCTACATAAGACAAGTGTCTGGCGCAGTTGTTATATCGGTTACTGTTGATAGGATGGCAGGTTATCAAGATTTAAGTGGGTTTGAAAGTGGTGTTACAGTCGGCGCTCGAACGATGGGACGCAGCATCTCAGAGGTAGCGATGAAGTGGGGATTATCCCGTGTGACCATTTCACGAGCGTACAGTGAATATCAGGAATCCCTTAAAACATCAAATCTCCGACATCGCTGCCGCCGGAAAACTATTGTGCTTGAACAGGATCAACGACGACTGAAGAGAATCGTTCAACGTGACAGAAGTGCAATCCTTCCGCGAATTGCTGCAGATCTCAATGCTAGGCCATCAACAGGTTTCAGCGTGCGGACCATTCAACGAAACTTCATCGGTATGGACTTTCCGAGCCGAAAGCCCACTCGTGTACCCTTGATGACCGCACAATACAAAGCTTTACCCCTCGCCTGGGCCCGTCAACACTGGAAACATGTTGCCTGGTCTGACGTGTCTCGTTTCAAATTGTATCGAGTGGATGGACGTGTACAGGTATGGAGGCAACCTCATGAATCCATGGATCCTGTATGTCACGATCTGTCTCCGCCCCACTCACGAGTTTTATTATTAGCGTAGTTCGGCTCTGTCTTAATGTTGACTAAATTCATCGAGTGAAAGAGGGGATGGCGCAGCTGATGAAGAAAATGTCGCTTATGGCGATCATTCACCAGTAACTGATGACGCTGTGTGACTGCTTCTCGTAATAACTCTTATTCGGAACTCGTGTTTTACAATAGTTACAGCGATTTATTTCTAATACCTATGTATACTCGGCTCTTGAGGTACCGCCTACTGTGTTACCGGCCGTTAAAAATGCCTCTTTCTACTTTCGCTGTTATATACAAAGTTCCTCATTATACATTCTTCGTTTTTCTCCTCCGAAGTCCAACAACCGCCTCGGAATATCCAGCCGCCACGACTCTGAACCTCCATGGAGCGACGTCATCAGCTTCACTGTGTTTGCTCCATGGCGGCCCGCTACTTGCCGCGTCAACGAAAGTCCGCGCCGGTTGCTGGCTGGCTGTTTGAATTATCTGCACATAAAAAATCCAATTCTCCCGCAGTATTTGTGCACATAACTAACAAATTCTAACCCGCAACTCAGTTTTTTCATTTAATTAGAATTTGTGCTAGGCCAGGGGCGATAGATGGCGTATGCAACAGACTGTTTAAACTGGTGGAGGCCCTGTAATGGTGTGGGGCGTGTGCACTTGGAGCGATATGGGCCTTCTGATACGTATAGATAAAACTCTGAAAGTTGACACGTAGGTAAGCATCCTGCCTGATTACCTGCATCCATTCATGTCTATTGTGCATTCCGAGGGAATTGGGCAATTCCAGCAGGATAATGCGATACGCCACACGTCCAGAACTGCTACAGAGTGACTCCAGGAACACACTGCAGAATTAGCCAACTAATTCGCCAGACATGAACATTTATTGAGCATATGTGGGATGCCTTGCAATGTGCTGTTGAGGAGAAATCTCTACCCCGTCGTACTCTTACGGATGTAGGGATAGCCCTGAAGGATTCATGGTGTCGGTTCCCTACAGCATTACTTTAGACATTAGCAGAATCCATGCCAGACCGTGCTGCGGCACTTCTGCATGCTCACGGTGGCCCTACATGATATTAGGAAAGTGTACCATATTCTTTGGCTCTCCAGTATAAGTTTAGAAAGGGATTAGCAATGGGCTGAGGCGTGAATTGGAAGCAGTATTGGGCAGCGAGACGTAGCAGCGTAGTCCGTGCAGGTTTGATAGCTGCAGTGCCTGTGAGGGGTAGTGTCTAGCCCATCTGCTTAAAGCGGGAGGCCTCAGTTTCAATCCCGGTGATGATGCCAATTTTAATTCCTTGCTTCTTCCTACATCATTGTGATGCTATAAAATTACACACACACACACACACACACACATTTGACACCAACCAGTATACACTACTGGCCATTGAAATTGCTACACCACGAGGATAACGTGCTACAGACGCGCAATTTAACCAACAGGAAGAAGATGCTGTGATATGCAAATGATTAGCTTTTCACACAAGGTAGGCGCCGGTGGTGACACCTACAACGTGCTGACACGAGGAAAGTTTCCAACCGATTTCTCATACACAAACAGAAGTTGGCCGGCGTTGCCTGGTAAAACGTTGTGGTGATGCCTGGTGTAAGGAGGAGAAATGCGTACCACCACGTTTCCGACTTTGATAAAGGTCGGATTGTAGCCTATCGCGATTGCGGTTTAACGTATCGTGACATTGCTGCTCGCTTTGGTTGAGATCCAATGACTGTTAGCAGAATATGGAATCGGTGGGTTGTGGAGGGTGATACGGAACGCCGTGCTGGATTCCTACGGCCTCGTATCACTAGCAGTCGAGATGATAGGCATCTTATCCGCGTGGCTGTAACGGATCGTGCAGCCAAGTCTCGATCCTTGAGTCAACAGACGGGG
This sequence comes from Schistocerca gregaria, assembly GCF_023897955.1. NCBI lineage: Eukaryota > Metazoa > Arthropoda > Insecta > Orthoptera > Acrididae > Schistocerca > Schistocerca gregaria. The sequence goes on along the minus strand of NC_064923.1, from coordinate 214,161,769 downwards.
ACGTTTGCAAGAGAACAACCATCTGCAAGAACAGTTCGACGACGCTTGTAGCATCATGGACTATCAGCTCGGAGACCATGGCTGCGGTTACCCTTGACGCTGCATCACAGACAGGAGCGCCTGCGATGGTGTACTCAACGATGAACCTGAGTGCCCGAATGGCTAACGTCATTTTTTTTGGATGAATCCAGGTTCTGTTTACAGCATCATCATGGTCGCATCTGTGTTTGACGACATCGCGGTGAATTCACATTAGGAGCGTGTATTCGTCATCGCCATACTGGCGTATCACCCAGCGTAATGGTATGGGATGTCATTGGTTACACGTCTCGGTCACCTCTTGTTCGCACTGACAGCACTTTGAACAGTGGACGTTACATTTCAGATGTGTTAGGACTTTTGACTCTACCCTTCATTCGATCCCTGCGAAACGTTACATTTCAGCAGGATAATGCACGACCGCATGTTGCAGGTCCTGTACGGGCCTTTCTGGATACGGAAAATGTTGGACTGCTGCCCTGGCCAGCACATTTTTCGGATCTCTCACCAACTGAAAACGTCTGGTCAATGGTGAGCGAGCAACTGGCTCGTTACCATACGCCAGTCACTGCTCTTGATGAACTGTGGTATCGTGTTGAAGCTGCATGGGCAGCTGTACCTGTACACGGCATCCAAGCTCTGTTTCACTCAATGCCCGCTATTACGCCCAGAATTGGTTGTTCTGGGTACTGATTTATCAGGATCTATGCACTCAAATTGAGTGAAAATGTAATCACATGTAAGATCTAGTATAATATATTTGTCCAACGAATACCCGTTTATCATCTGCATTTCTTCTTGGTGTAGCAATTTTAATGGCCGGTAGTGTATATGTAATAAGTTTTTCGGTAATGTATTGTAACGATTAATTTTTTTTTCCACGTTTTATAACAAAGAGGCCTACCGAAGATATCAGTATTTAGTCGAAACTAGTTTGAGAAATTAAATAACCAATAAGCTGTTTACATCACGACGGACCGACAATCCCATATCCTTTTCAACGTTATAAGCTCATCGCTCAGAATAGTAGTGAACCCCCTTAAATGAGCACATTGTTCACTTTGGAGCGCAATGGTTGAGGTGGAACTGGAACTGGAACCTGGAGGTCACACAGTCACCCTCCACCGCTGACTTAATTCAGGACAGCGACGTGGTGCGTATTAACCAGCCAATTGTACGGAAGCAGCACAGAAAGAAGAGTTTAAAAAGTCGGTAAGATAGTGGCTGAAGTCATTCGCACGTTTCTTGTGCAATTCATTTCGAACCCAGCTCCTGTTTTCAATGTCAAATATTTTAGCCCCTGGGACTCTTTCAGGTATTTCTGCCAGGTTGAGGGGTATGCGGTTGTAACGTCCCAAGAGATAAATTTCGTAACTTACCAGTAATACAGTGTGACTAACCTCCTAATAAAAAATGGGACTCATATATAAAACCTTTCAATAATTAACTAACTGTGAATCTAAACTGTTAAATTTGGGCGTCAGCAGTGCTGCGTCATGACCCTGTAAGATCATACTAAATAAATTGAAAATTCTTACCTCAGTAAGGTCGCTGGATAATGCATATATATCTGCTCCTATAAGAAATTTTTCTCACACAGCCCAGTGCAATGCTGGCCTATAGATTTGTCATGTAGAAAAAGAAAAAACTGATTTTTCTTTACAACAATCGGGATGACCATGTATTGGAGAATTAGTAAATTCTTTAAATTGAGATGAATGATTGTCAAAAAGTTAATTTTGACAATAAAGAGATTTTTTATAAAACATTAACATGGGACTTCATATAACAATAGTACATATGCGCGAGGGTGCTTTTACCTTATACTACATCGCTCAGGCACCGCCATCGCTTCCCAAGACCGGCCTAGCCAACTCGATACACCAGACTTCTAGCGCTACTTACTCCTATTGCCACACAGTTCCTTCTGCATACAACGTTGCTCTCTGGTCTGAGATTCTCTTATAGCTTCCATATTGCAGGCAGCGCGTGAGTAATCCATCAAAATTACAACTGCTCGAGTGTGCTGGCAATAAATTCCTTAGTCATGGACCTCTTACGCGGTCACGGGCGTATCCAGCGATGGCAAGGCAGGGTGATTAACATTGTCTTTCCGCGCTATCCCCTGACAAAATTGTGCTTTTTGCAAAGTAAATTCACCACATGCTACCACATGCTGATCCATAAGAGAGTTCAGTTTTATGCTGTCCCCTTCCCCTAGTCATCAGCATAATAAAGCTCTGTACGAGGCTGTAAAACAAATCTAAACCTGGTCCATGTACACTTTGAGGCCACAAGCTTCCTTCAGACCAAACCAAATATAATACACAGTTGACTGAACACCCTTGACGTTGAGAGGCATAAACTTCCAGGTGGCACTTCATCCAATCCACTGCAAGAACAGAAACTCAGTTTTGAACGCATTTCTCCTCCGAAATTTCTTGCAATTTATTGTAGTTTTATTGAACTATCTAACATTCAGTACTAAATTTCATTGATAGTTCATGTCAGCACATATAGTATTGTTTCTCTGTGTGGTATTTTGTCAGAATAAATTGCTCGAACATGAAGGAAATATGAGTGTTTTAATGTAATTCGCAATTTAAAATATAGTACTAGCCGTGTAACTTGGCATGATAGAAATATCCGTCCACATCATTAAGTGGCTTGCATCTACTGGGAATGACACGTTTCAGGCTTGCAGATGTTACAGTGCTACTAGTTAATGCTGTGAGGAAAATCACCTTCGAGCTAGTCCAGAAAAATTGTTGTAAGCGCATTCCAGCTCCGTAATAGAGAAGCCTCAATACAGTTGGGAACGGAATGGACAGGGTTTAGGCTACAACACTGCACCAAACCAAAATACTTGGGAGTCAGCCCAAACCGTACACCGTCATATAAGAACAGCCTTCTCTGATCTGTCCTACTGCCCCTTACAATCATAGTTTTATTTGGAAAGTTGTATGATGTCGACACATGAAAAGACTTGACGATATAAAGCTTGTAAGTTGTATCCCTGTTAGTGCACTCTCTTTGCTACGTGTACAGGCAGTATCTTTAGTAAATGTATTTTCGCGCCACCGTACTTAGCTCCACATGTTGTCAGTGCACCTGAGCTTTTATTTGTGATAGATTATTGGAACGATGGCAATATTAACAATGCAGCACATATTTAACATTTTCCGATGTAATAAGTGTCGTATTCATCGGGTCTTGTGCGACTCTCGCAGTCAAAAGGCTACGTTTTGACGACGACGTGGCCCTCACCGCCACCCGTAAGTACCTTGGCGTCACCCTTGACCGTCGCCTCTCCTAGACAACCCCATCTCCGGACAATCCAAGCCAAGGCACACTCACGACTCCGTCTCCTCAAGCTCCTTTTTGGCCACACATGCGGTCTGGACCCTTCACCATCTTCCTCACCTACAAATCCCCTATCCGCCCTATCTTCTCGCACCTCCTACCTTTTACAAGTACCTTCATATCCTAGAACGCGATGTGCTCCGCCTCGCCTAATGCATCCGCCTACCCCCCGCCCACCCCCCACCCACGCAGATCCTATATGATCTTATTCCGTTATCGCCCCTCCTACTTTTCCTCGAACGGATACGGATCCTCTACACCTCCCACAAACTTGACCCCCCCTCACCCACTTTTCTCTCCCATCCTCTTCCACCCCCGCCCACTGCTGTGCGTGCATTCCCACATCCCACCTGCTATCCATCTCTCCACTCTCCACACCCTCGCCCAAGATGGCTTCCACCTACTCCCCCTGCCTGATGGTGCCCTCATCCCCTCCATCTACCCCTCCTACCAACTTTGATCCTCCTCTACCACAAACTGTGTTCTTTGTCAAAGGCACCCTCACTCCCTTCTCCCCTCCTCCCTTCCTCCCTCTCCCCTCCCCTCCCCTACCCCTCCCTTTTTTCCTCCCCCTCCCATCTCCTATGCCACTGGCATCTACACCCTCCTCTCTACCCCCTCCCCGCCCCTTTTCCCTTTTTCGCAGGTCCCCACCTAGTGTTTGTGTGTGCCATCGTGTTCGTGTTCTAGTGTTTCATCGTTTGTGCTCCAACGTTCGTGTGTGTCATATGTCATCTCTGTGCGTGACCACGTCATCATCATCATCATTTAAGACTGATTATGACTTTCAGCGTTCAGTCTGGAGCATAGCCCCCCTTATAAAATTTCTCCATGATCCCCTATTCACTGTTAACATTGGTGCCTCTTCTGATGTTAAACCTATTACTTCAAAATCATTCTTAACCGAATCCAGATACCTTCTCCTTGGTCTGCCCCGACTCCTCCTACCCTCTCCTGCTGAACCCATGAGTCTCTTGGGTAACCTTGCTTCTCCCATGCGTGTAACATGACCTCACGATCTAAGCCTGTTCGCCCTGACTGCTACATCTAGAGAGTTCTTTCCCAGTTTTTCTTTGATTTCCTCATTGTGGACACCCTCCTGCCATTGTTCCCATCTACTAGTACCTGCAATCATCCTAGCTACTTTCATATCCATAACCTCAACCTTGTTGATAAGGTAACCTGAATCTACCCAGCTTTCGCTCCCATTCAACAAAATATGCATCCTAAGTACTTGAAACCGTCCACCTGTTCTAACTTCTCCTATTTGGCACACAATGCGTTTTATATTTCTTTGCCACTGACATTACTTTCGTTTTGGAGATGCTAATCTTCATACCATAGTCCTTACGTTTCTGATCTAGCTCTGAAATATTACTCTGCAAACTTTGAATTGAATCTGCCATCACAACTAAGTCATCCGCATATGCAAGACTGCTTATTTTGTGTTCACATACCTTAATCTCACCCAGCCAGTCTATTGTTTTCAACGTTTGTTGTTGTTGTGGTCTTCAGTCCTGAGACTGGTTTGATGCAGCTCTCCATGCTACTCTATCCTGTGCAAGCCTCTTCATCTCCCAGTACCCACTGCAACGTACATCCTTCTGAATCTGCGTAGTGTATCTATCTCTTGGTCTCCCTCTACGATTTTTACCCTCCACGCTGCCCGCCAATACTAAATTGGTGATCGCTTGATGCCTCAGAACATGTCCTACCAACCGATCCCTTCTTCTGGTCAAGTTGTGCCACAAACTTCTCTTCTCCCCAATCCTATTCAATACTTCCTCATCAGTTATGTGATCTACCCATCTAATCTTCAGCATTCTTCTGTAGCACCACATTTCGAAAGCTTCTATTCTCTTCTTGTCCAAACTATTTATCGTCCAAGTTTCACTTCCATACATGGCTACACTCCATACAAATACTTTCAGAAATGTCTTCCTCACACTTAAATCTATACTCGATGTTAACAAATATCTCTTCTTCAGAAACGCTTTCCTTGTCATTGCCAGTCTACATTTTATATCCTCTCTACTTCGACCATCATCAGTTATTTTGCTCCCCAAATAGCCAAACTCCTTTACTACTTTAAATGTCTCATTTCCAAATCTAATACCCTCAACATCACCCGACTTAATTCGACTACATTCCATTACCCTAGTTTTGCTTTTGTTGATGTTCATCTTATATCCTCCTTTCAAGACACTATCCATTCCGTTCAACTGCTTTTCCAAGTCCTTTGTTGTCTCTGACAGAATTACGATGTCATCGGCGAACCTTGAAGTTTTAATTTCTTCTCTCTATTCCGAATTTTTCTTTTTTTTCCTTCACTGCTTGCTCAATGCACAGATTGAATAACATCGGGGATAGGCTACAACCCTGTCTCACCCCCTTCCCAACCACTGCTTCCCTTTCATGTCCCTCGACTCTTATAACTGCCATCTGGTTTCTGTAAAAATTGTAAATAGCCTTTGGCTCCCTGTATTTTACCCCTGCCACCTTCAGAATTTGAAAGAGAGTATTCCAGTCAACATTGTCAAAAGCTTTCTCTAAGTCTACAAATGCTAGAAACGTAGGTTTGCCTTTCCTTAATCTAGCTTCTAAGATAAGTCGTAGGGTCAGTATTTCCTCATGTGTTCTAACATTTCTACGGAATCCAAACTGATCTTCCCCGAGGTCGGCTTCTACTAGTTTTTCCATTCGTCTGTAAAGAACTCGCGTTAGTATTTTGCAGGTTTTCAACATATGATCCATAAATAATATGAACAACAGTGGAGACGGGTTGCAGCCTTGTCTTACCCATTAAACTACTCTGAACCATGAACTTAATTTACGTCAACTCTAACTGCTGCCTGACTATCCACGTAGAGACCTTTAATTGCTTGCAAACGTTTGCCTCCCATTCCATAATCACATAGAACAGATAATAACTTCCTCCTAGGAACCCGGTCATATGCCTTTTCTAGATCTATAAAGCATAGGTACAATTCCCTGTTCCATTCATAACACTTCTGCATTATTTGCCGTAAGCTAAAGATCTGGCCCTGACAACCTCTAAGAGGCCTAAACCCACACTCATTTTCATCCAATTAGTCCTCAACTAATACTCGCACTTTCCTTTCAACAATACCTGAGAAGATTTTACCCACAACGCTGATTAAAGAGATACCTCTGTAGTTGTTACAATCTTTTCTGTTTCAATGTTTAAAGATTGGTGTGATTACTGCTTTTGTCCACTCTAATGGAACCTGCCCCGACTCCCAGGCCATTTCAGTTATCTTGTGTAGCCATTTAAAACCTGACATTCCACTGTATTTGATGAGTTCCGAACTTAATTTCATTCACCCCAGCTGCTTTATTGCACTGCAATCTATTGACCATTTTCTCCACTTCCTCAACTGTGATCCTATTTCCATCGTTCCTATCCCATTCTACCTCAAAATCTGAAACATTACTGATCGTATTTTCACCTACATTGAGCAACTCTTCAAAATATTCCTTCCATCTGCCCAAGGAATCCACAGGATTGACAAGCAGTTGTCCTGACCTGTCCAAAATACTTGTCATTTCCTTCTTACCTCCCTTTCAAAGATTTCTAATTACACTCCAAAATGGTATTCCAGCAGCTTGACCCAAAGTCTCCAACCTGTTTCCAAAGTCTTCCCAAGATTTATTCTTGGATGCTGTAATTATCTGTTTCGCTTTGTTTCTTTCTTCAATATAACTTTCTCTGTCTACCTGAGTTCTAGTATGTAGCCATTTTTGATACGCCTTCTTTTTCCTTTTACAGGCTGCCTTGACTGTGTCATTCCACCAAGCTATTTGCTTCATCCTACTTTTACACACTACTGTTCCAACACATTCTTTAGCCACTTCTAGCGCTGTGTGCCTGTACCTTGTCCATTCCTTTTCCAATGACTGTAATTGACAACATTTAACTAACTGGTACCTTTCTGAGATCGCTGTTATGTACTTGTGCCTGATTTTCTTATCCTGAAGTTTCTCAACTCTTATCCTCCTACATATGGACCTGACCTCCTGCATTTTCGGTCTCACAATCCCAATTTCACTGCAGATCAAATAATGATCAGTGTCATCAAAGAATTCCCTGAATACACGTGTGTCCCTCACAGCCTTCCTGAATTCCTAATCTGTTATTATATAGTCAATGACAGATCTGGTTTCCCTGCTTTCCCAAATATACCGGTGAATGTTCTTTTTAAAAAAGGAGTTTGTGATTACTAAGCCCATACTGGCACAGAAATCGAAGAGTTGTTTCCCGTTCCTGTTGGCCTCCATATCCTCTCCAAATTTACCCATAACCTTTTCATACCCTTCTGCTCGATTTCCAATCCTGGCGTTAAAATCACCCATGAGCAGAACACTGTCCTTGTCCTTTACTCTAACAACTACATCACTGAGTGCCTCATAAAACTACCCGTCTTATCTTGATCTGTCCCTTCACAATGCGAATATACTGACACAATCCTAATTTTCTTGCTAGACACTGTCAAATCTATCCACATCAGTCGTTCGTTTACATACCTTATTGCAACTACGATGGGTTCCATTTCATTCCTGATGTAAAGCCCTACACCCCATTGTGCTATTCCTGACAGGTAGACCTTGTATTCTCCCACTTCCTCTTCTTTCTCACCCCTTACCCGAATGTCACTAACAGCTAAAACGTCCAGCCCCATCTTACTTGCAGCCTCTGCCAGCTCTACCTTCGTCCCAGAGTAACCCCCATTGATATTAATAGCTCCCCATCTCGTATCTTAGGAGTCCCTGATTTGTCAGTTAGAGGTGGGACTCCGTCACCTCCAAAGGTCCGAGGCATTTTCCTCTGATTGTTGCCAGCATCATATTTAAAGTATCAGGGAAGCAGGTTGCTAGCCTTACTTGCCCCGAGTCCCATTGAGTTTTACCCCTAACTGTTTAGGGACTAACCGGTGGATTTGGTAGTCTTTGCCGTATGAGCACAAAGGTGACCACGACTCAGAATATATCCGAGATGCCCAGCCTTATTCCAAAGTAACTGGTATCCCGACTGTCAGGACCACTTACTTGGCCACTCATACGTTGCCCGTGGTTCATGAACTAGGACATGACTACAGGAACCCACACCATGAACCACGTGTCTGAACATTTTTATTTTTGACTCTGTGCTCGTGAACGGCTCCGTGTGTTTTAATTATGTATGTCTACATTTGTAGAAAGCAAGAGGAAACTACAGCCGTAATTTTTCCCGAGGGCATGCAGCTTTACTGTATGATTAAATGATGATGGCATCCTCTTGGGTAAAATATTCCGGAGGTAAAATAGTCCTCCATTCGGATCTCCGGGCGGGGACTACTCAAGAGGATGTCATTATCAGGAGAAAGAAAACTGGCGTTCTACGGGTCGGAGCGTGGAATGTCAGATCCCTTAATCGGGCAGGTAGGTTAGAAAATTTAAAAAAGGAAATGGATATGTTAAAGTTAGATATAGTGGGAATTAGTGAAGTCCGGTGGCAGGAGGAACAAGACTTCTGGTCAGGTGACTACAGGGTTATAAACACAAAATCAAATAGGGGTAATGCAGGAGTAGGTTTAATAATGAATAGGAAAATAGGAATGCGAGTAAGCTACTACAAACAACATAGTGAACGCATTATTGTGGCCAAGATAGATACGAAGCCCACACTTACTACAGAAGTACAAGCTTATATGCCAACTAGCTCTGCAGATGACAAAGAAATTGAAGAAATGTATGATCAAATAAAAGAAATTATTCAGATAGTGAAGGGTGACGAAAATTTAATAGTCGTGGGTGACTGGAATTCGGTAGTAGGAAAAGGGAGAGAAGGAAACGTATTAGGTGAATATGGACTGGGGGAAAGAAATGAAAGAGGAAGCCGCATGGTAGAATTTTGCACAGAGCACAACTTAATCATAGGTAACACTTGGTTCAGGAATCATAAAAGAAGGCTGTATACATGGAAGAAGCCTGGAGATACTGCCAGGTTTCAGATAGATTATATAATGGTACGACAGAGATTTAGGAATCAGGTTTTAAATTGTAAGACATTTCCAGGGGCAGATGTGGACTCTGACCACAATCTGTTGGTTATGACCTGTAGATTAAAACTGAAGAAACTGCAAAAAGGTGGGAATTTAAGGAGATGGGACATGGATAAACAAAAAGAACCAGAGGTTGTACGAAGTTTCAAGGAGAGCATAAGGGAGCAATTGACAGGAATGGGGGAAAGAAATACAATAGAAGAAGAATGGGTAGCTTTGAGGGATGAAGTAGTGAAGGCAGCAGAGGATCAAGTAGGTAAAAAGACGAGGGCTAGTAGAAATCCTTGGGTAACAGAAGAAATATTGAATTTAATTGATGAAAGGAGAAAATATAAAAATGCAGTAAATGAAGCAGGCAAAAAGGAACACAAACGTCTCAAAAATGACATCGACAGGAAGTGCAAAATGGCTAAGCAGGGATGGCTAGAGGACAAATGTAAGGATGTAGAGGCTTATCTCACTAGGGGGAAGATAGATACTACCTACAGGAAAATTAAAGAGATCTTTGGAGAAAAGAGGACCTTTTGTATGAGTATTAAGAGCTCAGATGGAAACCCAGTTCTAACCAAAGAAGGGAAAGCAGAAAGGTGGAAGAAGTATATAGAGGGTCTATACAAGGGCGATGTACTTAAGGACAATATTATGGCAATGGAAGAGGATGTAGATGAAGATGAAATGGGAGATACGATACTGCGTGAAGAGTTTGACAGAGCACTGAAAGACCTGGGTCGAAACAAGGCCCCTGGAGTAGACTACATTCCATTGGAACTACTGACGGCCTTGGGAGAACCAGTCCTGACAAAACTCTACCATCTGGTGAGCAAGATGTATGAGACAGGCGAAATACCCTCAGACTTCAAGAAGAATGTAATAATTCCAATCCCAAAGAAAGCGGGTGTTGACAGATGTGAAAATTACCGAACTATCAGTTTAATAAGTCACAGCTGCAAAGTACTAACGCGATATCTTTACAGACGAATGGAAAAACTAGTAGAAGCCGACCTCGGGGAAGATCAGTTTGGATTCCGTAGAAATGTTAGAACACGTGAGGAAGTACTGACCCTACGACTTATCTTAGAAAAAAGATTAAGGAAAGGCAAACCTACGTTTCTAGCATTTGTTGACTTAGAGAAAGCTTTTGACAATGTTGACTGGAATACTCTCTTTCAAATTCTAGAGGTGGCAGGGGTAAAATACAGGGAGCGAAAGGCTATTTACAATTTGTACAGAAATCAGATGGCAGTTATAAGAGTCGAGGGACATGAAAGGGAAGTAGTGGTTGGGAAGGGAGTGAGACAGGGCTGTAGTCTATCCCCGATGTTATTCAATCTGTATATTGAGCAAACAGTAAAGGAAACAAAAGAAAAATTTGGAGTAGGTATTAAAGTCCATGGAGAAGAAATAAAAAGTTTGAGGTTCGCCGATGACATCGTAATTCTGTCAGAGAGAGCAAAGGACTTGGAAGAGCAGTTGAATGGAATGGGCAGTGTCTTGAGGGGAGTGTATAAGATGAACATCAAAAAAGGAAAACGAGGATAATGGAATGTAGTCGAATTAAATCGGGTGATGCTGAGGGAATTAGATTAGAAAATGAGCCGCTTAAAGTAGTAAAGGAGTTTTGCTATTTGGGGAGCAAAATAAATGATGGTGGTCGAAGTAGAGAGGATATAAAATGTAAACTGGCAATGGCAAGGAAAGCGTTTCTGAAGAAGAGAAGTATGTTAACATCGAGTATAGATTTAAGTGTCAGGACGTCATTTCTGAAAGTATTTGTATGGAGTGTAGCCATGTATGGAAGTGAATCATGGACGATAAATAGTTTGGACAAGAAGAGAATAGAAGCTTTCGAAATGTGGTGCTACAGAAGAATGCTGAAGATTAGATGGGTAGGTCACATAACTAATGAGGAAGTATTGAATCGGATTGGGGAGAAGAGAAGTTTGTGGCACAACTTGACCAGAAGAAGGGATCGGTTGGTAGGCATCAAGGGATCACCAATTTAGTATTGGAGGGCAGTGTGGCGGGTAAAAATCGTAGAGGGAGACCAAGAGATGACTACACTAAGCAGATTCAGAAGGATGTAGGTTGCAGTAGGTACTGGGAGATGAAGAAGCTTGCACAGGATAGAGTAGCATGGAGAGCTGCATCAAACCAGTTTCAGGACTGAAGACCACAACAACAACAACAACAACAACATTTGTATATCCACTATGTCTGTTCTGCGATTGTCTTCTTTTGTATCATTTGTTTTATCTGTGGCTGAAGAGCGGCGTAGTATGCCACTGCTGGCCTACCTGTACCAGGTGTGAAATTAACTATAAAGAAAAGAAAACACGAGATGTACTTATGTCAGACAGTCTTATATTCTGACAGAATGTAAGCTATGTATATTTCTCACCAATTTTTATAATTACCCTACTATCTTAATGAAATGTTTGTTTACTTATGTACATACACCCTATCATTCTTTTTTGTGTTTAGGTAACTTTTGCAGTGTTAGTTGAAAATGACCCTCAGGCCGAAATTGCAATCGTAATAAAAATATTCATAAAGTCAACGGAGACTATGATGTGTTTTAAGAAAAATTAAATTCCTCTGTTTTCATTGTTTACCTTTATGAATGTGTTTATTTTACTCGCATTGCACATCGCGAGTTGTATGCTGCAGGAGCATTTTTGTGAAAATTGGTGAGACACCACTGTTCAGTAACGGGTAGAAATCGGAGTTACCTAAGCGAACATCGCCTCTGCAGACGGCCGCAGACTCTTGGCGCTTGCCTTGTTGCAGTTTTGTGCTGCCTGCTGAGCAGCGTCTTCTGCATGTCGGTGTTGTGGTCCACGGGCTGGGTGACGACGGTGGCTCTGTTCACCACGTACTTGGCCAACGTCAACATCGTCTGCACCTGTGTGCTCGGCGCCGTCGCCACCATCTTCCCCACCAAGCTCAGGTTCGTATCACCCAGTAGTAGCTGTTCTGACTGTTAAGAAACTTCATGGCAAATTAAAACCATGTGCCGCACCGAGACTCGAACCTGGAACTTTGGCCTTTTGCTGGCAAGTGCTCTAAAGGTCAAGGTTCTAGTTCAAATCTCGGTCTGGCACCCTGTTTTAGTTTGCCATGCAGATTCAAAGAGATTGCAGGATGAAAATTCATTCTGGGAATGATGTTATGCTTTACACAATTAGGCGTGCTCATCAAAAAACATAAAAATTCTGGTGTACTTCATTTCTTTCATAGATCTTGGACAGGATTTATGGCTGCTCGGATACAAATTGTTAAATACAGAATTAACCCAGAACGTTTCTTATTTTTAAGTGAAATTCATGACTATTGTATAATTTAGTCATTTACTTATCGTGATTATTTAGATTAATCTATACTTCGGTTCAACTATGTTGCCTAATATTTCTCGGCCCTGTTTGCTAGTTTCCTAACTTCCATTTAGAAAGCAGGAATTAGTATTCAAACAACCTGTTCTGCTCTTCGCTGTGGATCCCGGAGCAGGGGAAGCGACTTTGCACTGAAAATATTACTGAAAGCAATATTTTTAAGTTGTGCTTCATAAAATATTTTTCGGTTATGTTTTCGATTATAGAACAGTAAAACTGTTAAAAATGTAATAACTCTGCTACTAGTTCAGAACACTTTGCCATCTGGCGGGCTGTAAATTTAAAATGCTATGCAAGAGAAGGAGAGAAAAAAAAAATGATGAACTTGGCTGTCGGCATGTGATTCCTCATCCAAATTCAAGATAAAAGTGTATCTACCAAACTGGATCCTGTTAATAGGTTTAATAGTAATGCGATTTAAAAAAAATACGAGGCTCTAGCTATATTGTACAATGTCTACCATATTGCTTCTGCCGTTTTTACTCGAAGCTCAAGACTTTAATGAGAAAAACTTACAAAAAATTTACGTTTCAAAGTATTGGCCATCTTTGGCCACTGCTTTCCTCTAGCTTTAGTGCAGCATACGAATTCCGCAGTATATAAACTGGACATCTTTTGAAGGGAACCATGAATTGATCCACTTCTGCTCTTGTTCATGTGAGCGCAAGTGCTAGACAGCTACTTCGTGCGTCATTGATCGAGAAAGGTGGCAGTCAGAGGGAGGAATATCTGGAGAATACAGTGGGTGGGGTAGAACTTCCCATTTCAACGTTTTCGAGAATGTTTTGACGGGTTTTTCGACATGGGGTCGTACACTGTCACGCTGAAAAATCATTTTTACACGTCTATCGCTGTAGTGCGGCCGTTTGTCTTTCAGTGCTCGGCTCAAACGCATCAATTGCTTTCGATAACGGTCTCCTGTGATTGTTCCCGTTGGTTGCAGTAGCATGGAAAGCCTTCTCTGTTTCACAACCATGCCGCTCTTCAACGCCAAAGTTACCATTCTTGAAACATGGAAACCATTTTCTTTCAAGTTCTGTCACTAACAGACGTCTCATCGTAGGTCTTACTCAGCTTTTTATGAGCTTCAGCCGCAGATTTCTTCATATCAAAGCGGAAAATTAAAACTTACCGCAGATGACGAGAATTGGGCTCATAAGTTGACGTATTCAGTCGAGAATGACTTTATGCTGCAATCAAAAATCGACTGATAGTTTGTTGGCGTTATGTTCTCAAATGCTTAAGCTTAATGTATGACACGACGAACGATTGCACCACCACTTTCCACTACTGCCGTCTATTGCAAAACGGCGGAAGTAAAGTTGTTGACCTTATAACTGCGTACAGCGTGGCCGAGAACGGGTAGCGTGAACTGAACAATCTGCTAATACTCTCCCATTAGCTCAGTGGGACGAGGCTCTGCTTCTGAAAAGCGCATGCAGGCTCGCCCATGTTCAAATCATGTACCCGCCAAACATTTTTTTTTTTTCGTCAAAGCATCGAATTGTATAAAATGTAGTCCCCACAGTGGGGTATATTGTGTATTTATTTCTCTTGCTAGTACCTTTATGTAAACATTAAGACGTAATATGAGCTTGTAACAGATGTAAATGACCTTTTTGTTTCGTCCATGACTCAGACAAAGCCAACAGAAAATATTAGTGGATACAGAAACATCATCTGTACCCAAAGAGCTCAATAGATAGGCTACACTAGAATGCACTTTATGCAATGCACAGTAATTCCATTCTGTACGTTTCACATCCAGGCTTATCTTCAGAGCTGGTACGTGTAAGTACGAGCAACATTCGGCTTAGAGAAGATCTTCAGAGCGACCACCTTGCATTTACAAACACTTCTCCACTCGCTGGGTCATACACTACTGGACCCTACGCAACACTAGTGCAACCACTCTCATGGAAGCGGCATGCACGCGAGCTGTTTAGTCTAATACATCCATGGGCAGAGCAGTAGAATAAAGTTTTTCCTAACAAACAAAAATCTAATGGATTAAGGTCTGGGGAATATAGCGACCAGAACTTGGACCCTCAGGACCAATCCATTTAGCTGGAGACGCTTCACTTAAGTAGTTACGCACTCCAAAGTGCGGCAGAGCACCATCATGCTAAAACCAAAGGTGTAGCCGAACATCAAGTGCAATGTTTTCTGATGCGTCAGGCAAATTACTGCAAAGAAATGTACAATTCAGGAACCCATTCAACTTGTACGGGAATAGGTAAGGTCCCAACAGCACTTCTCCCGTGGTTCCAGCCCACACGTTTAATTCAAAGGGTGCCTGGACACCACGTTCACGGGTGATATGTGGGTTCTATTCCGACCAATAATGGCTGTTGTGGAGGTTGAAAATGCATTAACGAGTGAAGCTAGATTCATCAGTTCGTACCACATTATTTATAAAATGTTCGTTAATTTCTAGCTCATGCAAAGCCATTCGCAAATCTGTGACCCTCGAATGCGGATGCGCTGGTGCTGTGTTAACGTACACTGAGATGACAAAACTCGTGGCATAGCGCTATGCACATATACGGGATAGCGGTAGTATCACGTACACAAGATATAAAAGGGCAGTGCATTGGCGAAGCTGTCATTTGTACTTAGGTGATTCGTGTGAAAAGGTTTCCGACGTGTCCTTGCCCCACGAAGGGAATTAACAGGCTTTGAACGCGGAGTGGTGGTAGGAATCAGACGCATGGGACATTCCGTTTCGAAAATGTTTAGGGAATTCAGTATTTTTCGATCCACAGAGTCAAGACTGTGCCGAGAATACCAAATTTCAGGCATTTCCTCTTACCACTGACAACGTAGTGGTCGAAGTCCGTCACTTAACGACTGCGGTGTTTGCGTGGAATTGTCAGTGCTGACAGATAAGCAACACTGCGTTAAATAACTGAAGAAACCAGTGTGGGATGTACGACGAACGTATTCGTTAGGATAGTGTGACGAAATTTTGCGTTAATGAGGTATGGCAGCAGAAAATGGTTCAAATGGCTTTGAGCACTATGGGACTTGACATCTAAGGTCATCAGTCCCCTAGAACTTAGAAATGCTTAAACCTAACTAACGTAAGGACATCACACACCGTAGCAGCCACTCGGTTCCGGAGTGAAGCGCCTAGTATCGGTCGGCTACAGCGGCCGGCTTATGACAGCAGACGACCGATGCCTGTGCCTTTTCTAACAGCATGACATCGCCTGCAGCGCCTCTCCTGGGTGCGCAACCAGTTCGGTTGGATCCTAGACGACTGGAAAACCATAGCCTGGTCAGAGGAGTCCCGATCTCAGTTGCTAAAATCCGACGGTGGGGTTCGAGTATGGCTCAGACCCCACGAAGCAATGGACCCACGTTATCAATAAGGTACTGTGCAAGCTGGTAGTGGCCTCAAAACGGTGTGGGATGTGTTTCATACAGGGTGAAAAGTATTTAAACCGACAAACTCTAGAAGGTTGTAGAGGACATCGAAACAAATATTTTTCCCTAATGTCATTTTTTCCTGTGAGGATTTTTTAAACCGGTGGAGGCCGTATTACGCTCTTAAGTTGTAGGCAACTGCTGTCCACCAGTGTAGTAGTGCATTGTCTATGTTTACTAATGTAGCGATACACCTGCAGTGAGTACACTGATACGGTTGGTGCGTACTACGTAGCGTACCACAAACGACGAGCTGCACAGCAGGTTTATGAATAACAATATCCTAATCGCCGTATCCCGGGTCATTCGACCTGTCTGCGTGGAACCGGGTCATTTAGCACATTACCTGGACAGGGACTCCGTCGTACGGTAAGAACGCTGCAATTTGAGGAAGCTGTCCTGCAGCATGTGGAGCGGGATCCTGCAATCAGCACTCGTGCAATTGCACGTAACATGGGAACGAATCAGACGAATGTAAGAACAGTCTTTCTAAAGCAGTTGCTACATCCATTTCATTCACAGCGTGTCCGCAACCTGGAACCCAGAGCACAGTTTTTGCAGTGGTACCTGGAACACTGTGAAATGCATCCTACATTTCCATCCTCTGTGTTGCTTACCGATGAAGCAACCTTCGGGCGTGATGGAGTCTTCAACATGCACGATTCGCATGTTTGGAGTGAGGATAACCCACATGCCACAGTAAAAAGCGCTCATCAAGTGCGGTTCTTCGTTAATGTGTGGGTCGTTGTTGTTAGGGACTGTTTAATTGGGCCGTATCTGCTACCTAGGCCATTAAATGGCAGGCACTATTATAATTTTCTCGCCAGAGCATTTCCAGAATTGCTGGAAGACGTCCCGCTCCCTGCAAGACAACGCATTTGGCTCCAACATCACGGGGCGCCGGCACATTTCAGTCGTTGTGTGCGCCAATTCCTGGACAGACGGTTCCTAGAAACGTGTATTGGCTGAGGTGGTCCTGTACCACGGCCTGCTTGATCCCCAGATATGTCCCCTCTGGACTTTTTTTGTGTGGGGAGAGATGCGCAGCCTTGTTTACGCAACTCCTGTTTCATCAGAAAAGCATCTGGTTGCCCGCATAGTAGCAGCAGCAGGAACAATTTCAGGATACTCCTAGTGTTTTTGCCCGTGTCAGACAGAACATGATCCGCCGGTGTAACTTTTACTTACGTGTCAATGGAGGCATTTTTGAAAATCTACTGTAACTGAAATTAGATTGTGTTAATGTGTTGTCTCTTGATAACAAAAAATGAAAAAGTGTTTGTTGGTTTAATTAATTTGGCGCCAGAGAAATCTTCCTCTATCAGTTTAAATACTCCTCATAGCAAAAAATGACACTAGGGAAAAATATCTGTTTTGATGTCTCCTACAACCTCCCAGAGTTTCTCGGTTTAAATACGTTTCACCCTGTACAATGTACTGGGTCCTCTGTTTGTTCAGCTACTTCGAGATCATTCGCAGGCATTCATGGACGTCCTTTTCCCAAACATTGATGGAATTTTTATGGATGTTGATGCACCTGTCATAGGCCCGCAATTGTTCGTGACTGGTTTGAAGAACATTCTGTACAATTCGAGCGAATTGTTTGCTCATCCAGATCGCATGACGTGAAGGCCACAGAACATTTGTGAGGCATAATCGAGAGGTTTGCTCGTGCGCAAAATCCTCCAGCGGCAACACTTTCGCAATTACTGACGGCTACAGAGGCATCAAGGTTCAACACTTCTGCAGGGGACTTCCAACGACACTTTGAGTGCATAGCACTTAGAGTTGCTGCACTGCTCCGGGAAAAAGGTCCAACACGGTATTAGGAAATATCCTATGATTTTTGTCACCCCGTTGTATAACGATGTGGAAGCAGTTCTTCATCGTGCAACATTTCAGCAACAAGTCTATGTAATATCTGGAACTGCCTTGCAATATCACTTGCAGTTGGCCGTGGTCATTGGTTTCAGCTGAGTGGTCAGCGCGACGGACTGTCAGTCTTAAGGGCCCGGGTTCGATTCCCGGCTGGATCGGAGATTTTCGCCGCTCAGGGACTGGGTGTTGTGCTGCCTAATCATCATCGTTTTATCCCCATCGACGTGCAAGTCGCCAAAGTGGCGTCAAATCGAAAGACTTGCACCAGGCAAGCGGTCTACCCGACGGTGGTCTTCGTCACACGCCATTATTGGTTTCGGAAAACACGTCATCTGTACACTACGCCAAGTCCTTGGAAGACCGAAAACATTTTTATCAGGATGGAATCTTTGAGGGGACCATGCAGCATAGCAAAAACAGCAGCAGCAGTAGCAGCTGCAGCAGCTTAGTTATTGGATGCACCCAGCACCAAAAGCAGGTCGACATATTTACCTTTCCTGTAGTCCATCAAAAAACGTGAACTTGATAGGACCAGTTACGGTTGTGCACTGCGCAGTTAGTAGACACATGCAGGCAGAACGACGAGAAGTGGGAAACAGACTGCAAAAACAGAAAAAAATGCCGGACGATGAGTCGAAGCACAGTTCCGTGGTGGATGTGGGTCTGAAGTTCCAGGAATTTACTCAGCGGGCTACGACGACGTGTACGGTAATGCGGTGTGACACACGTTCCTCTGTACATTTCGATGCTGTGTCAATGTTGCCGTCTCCAAGTTTTCACCCATGTTTTTTCAAAATGTGTCCGATCTGATTTTGCTACATAAACTTTTATCTTGAATCTGGATGAGGAATCACATGCCAACCTCCAATTGCAGCATTTTTTCTTCATCCTGTATACTACGTTTCCATTATTGTAAAATGTAACAAACATACGTAGTTAATAATGTGAAATAGAGAGCTGGCTGTACAACACTACATTATCAATGCAGCAGACCCACTTCCTTCCGCAGCGTAGTCAAGCATGTATCGAAACGTTTTGAAATTATAAACTCACAGCTTATGCCATTTTAATCTTTAAAACCTGGCGGATAAAGTAAAATTATAAGTCCGAAGCAAAGAGTGGGTAAGGACAACAATTGCACTTATATAGTGTGCACTTATAGAGTGTTTCAAAAATGACCGGTATATTTGAAACGGCAATAAAAACTAAACGAGCAGCGTTAGAAATACACCGTTTGTTGCAATATGCTTGGGACAACAGTACGTTTTCAGGCGGACGAACTTTCGAAATTACAATAGTTACAATTTTTAACAACAGATGGCGCTACAAGTGGTGTGAAAGATATAGAAGACAACGCAGTCTGTGGGTGCGCCATTCTGTACGTCGTCTTTCTGCTGTAAGCGTGTGCTGTTCACAACATGCAAGTGTGCTGTGGACAACATGGTTTATTCCTTAGAACAGAGGATTTTTCTGGTGTTGGAATTCCACCGCCTAGAACACGGTGTTGTTGCAACAAGACGAAGTTTCCAACGGAGGCTTAATGTAACCAAAGGACCGAAAAGCGATACAATAAAGGATCTGTTTGAAAAATTTCAACGGACTGGGAACGTGACGGATGAACGTGCTGGAAAGGTAGGGCGACCGCGTACGGCAACCACAGAGGGCAACGCGCAGCTAGTGCAGCAGGTGATCCAACAGCGGCCTTGGGTTTCCGTTCGCCGTGTTGCATCTGCGGTCCAAATGACGCCAACGTCCACGTATCGTCTCATGCGCCATAGTTTACACCTCTATCCATACAAAATTCAAATGCGGCAACCCCTCAGCTACCATTGCTGCACGAGAGACATTCGCTAACGATATAGTGCACAGGATTGATGACGGCGATATGCATGTGGGCAGCATTTGGTTTACTGGCGAAGCTTATTTTTACCTGGATGGCTTCGTCAATAAACAGAACTGGCGCATATGGGGAACCGAAAAGCCCCATGTTGCAGTGCCATCGTCCCTGCATCCTCAAAAAGTACTGGTCTGGGCCGCCATTTCTTCCAAAGGAATCATTGGCCCATTTTTCAGATCCGAAACGATTACTGCATCACGCTATCTGGGCACTCTTCGTGGATTTGTGGCGGTACAAACTGCCTTAGACGACACTGCGAACACCTCGTGGTTTATGCAAGATGGTGCCCGGCCACATCGCACGGCCGACGTCTTTAATTTCCTGAATGAATATTTCGATGATAGTGTGATTGCTTTGGGCTATCCGAAACATATAGGAGGCGGCGTGGATTGATCTCCCCATTCGTCAGACATGACCCCTGTGACTTCTTTCTGTGGGGACACTTGAAAGACCAGGTGTACCACCAGAATCCAGAAACAATTGAACAGCTGAAGCAGTACATCTCATGTGCATGTGAAGCCATTCCGCCAGACACGTTGTCAAAGGTTTCGGGTAATTTCATTCAGAGACTACGCCATATTATTGCTACGCATGGTGGATATGTGGAAAATATCGTACTATAGAGTTTCCCAGACCGCAGCGCCATCTGTTGTTGACAATTGTAACTACTGTAATTTCGAAAGTTTGTCTGCCTGAAAATGTACTGTTGTCCCAAGCATATTGCAACAAACGGTGTATTTCTATCGCTGCTCGTTTATTTTGTATTGCCGTTTCAAATATACCGGTCATTTTTGAAACACCCTGTATATATAAAATTATAATATTGTAATCTTACATTCTTTGGTGACAGTTTCTTGCACACAAGTGCAATTGTTGTCTTTACCCACTCTTTGCTTCGGACTTTGCCTTTCATACCTTAGATTATGCAGGAAAAGTCTTTGGCATGTAGAAAGTGCCAACGTGAGAACTGATGTCAACAGTATATTGATAAACAGTGGGCTGCATGTACAGGAAGTAGACTGTATAGATGTGGAGGGAGGTGGGAGTGCTGTGTAATCGTATATATTCAGTATGATATGCCAGTCCGAGCCATTTGTATACAAGTTGGTCAGAAACAATGTGAAAAGATTATAAGGGTATTGCAGGGTAGGTTGTGATGAGTAATAATTTTTATGAAAAAAATTTGGTATGTTGCGCCGTTTCCGAGTTAATTAGCACTGAAGTTAGCCAGGCAGACCATTGCGCGCACAAATTGCGGTAGCCCACCAGAGACGGTGTCACAGAAGGTATGCTTTTCGCTTTTCAAAACCGAGCAAGACAGCGTTACAAAACTGGACATTCGACGGTGATAAGAATCTAACCCGAGATAAAGGCTGAGCAGTCTCGTGCGCTATGATCAACACTATGAGCAAAAGTCACTACGGGCAACAACACACTGGCCGCCCGCCGCGACTGTTGTCGGGTAAGCGGTTGCCAATTTCTGTAGTGCAACAGGAAGGACAAGGAACTGGTTGCGGTATAAGCGCTCGGGGAAGCAGCCGACGCTGTTGCGCACGGAAAACTCGACAACCGCTCAATCACGAGGTGGCGCAGTTGTCAACTTGGGCGAAACTGCGCAGGAGACAACACACGTTGCCGTGTTTTACTCCTGAATTTTGCCATGATCACGCTGTTATGGAACTCGATACCGAGAAACATATTTTCAAAGTAGAAAATCTTGCCGCCATTTCGAATTTGAACACTAACGAAGACACTGACAATATTTTAAAGTATAAATTGTGGGAAGAGGTAGTAAACATACAGGGTGACAATTATTGAACTATACGAAAAAACGTTCAAGTGGTTCAAATGGCTCTGAGCACTATGGGACTTAAGGAGGTTATCAGTTCCCTAGAACTTAGAACTACTTAAACCTAACTAACCTAAGGACATCACACACATCCATGCCCGAGGCAGGATTCGAACCTGCGACCGTAGCGGTCGCGCGGTTCCTCAGTTCCAGACTGAAGCGCCTAGAACCGCTGGACCACTCCGGGCGGAGGGAAAAAAAACGTAAATTAGTCACAAACTACGGCGTCCACACACTTTATTCTTCATGTAAACGTCACTACAGACATTCGGATTTAGGTTATATGTGTGATATACCTGCCATCATTGGCGATGATGGGTGACAGACGAATAGCGAAATTCTGACTGACCTCTCAAGCGTCGGAACATCAATGCTGTCTATGCCACCCTGAATGGCTGTTTGCAGCTCGGCAATGGCTTTGGGGTTATTGCTGCACTCCTTGTCTTTAATATTGCCGCACAAAAAAGAGTCGCATGTGTTCAGATCTGGAGAGTATGGCGGCCAATCGATGTGCATACCAGTGGCCTCTGTGTTCCCCAGACACACAACGCTGTCCTCACATTACTCCACCAGGACATCAGACACTCTCCTGCATCAGATGGGTTCCATCTCCGTCTTGCATGAACCACATCTTTTGAAATCAGTCACTTTAGATAATCTGGATGAAATCATTTTCCAAAACCTTCACGTGCCATTCGGTAGTCACTGAGCCATCAAGGAAAATCGCACCGATTATTCCGCGACTGGACACTGCACACAGTCACCCGTTGGAGGTAAAGAGGCTCCTCGATCGAGAAATGCGGATTCTCAGTCTCTCAAATTTGACAATTTTACTTATTGACAAACCCGTCCAAATGGTAGTCGGTTTCGTCGCTAAACCAAAACACACGGCGCATATTAATTCCTAATATGCCTCGCGGCCAACGGTGTAGTTTGAACTTCCTAATGCAAACCATACAGGAGTTATGACGATTTTATTTCGTATAGTTCAATAATTGTCACACTGTGTATGGAAGAAAAGTATTGTCACAAGATGGAAAGAAAAAGCTGGGTAAATTGATCGACCTTCATTTGGATAATATCATTACATTTTTTTACGTGTGTTGTTTAAATGTTTTAAACGTCTCTGTTGTGAATAACTCATCGGTAACCTCTCTGAGCTGTTCCTTTTACAGTTTCCTCCAAACCGTCTTTTGACACGTGTAAAGTCTGCTCAAAATTAACACCTTGTCTTTCATGTGCAAACTAGCGAAATATAATCAAGCTTTAACAGTGTTTTTTGTCACATTTATGTTAACATTTAGAGTTCGAAGTAATATCCGCCATTTGTTAACTAAAATGTCAAAAGTTAAATAATTTAAATAATCTTTTGTTTTTACTTAAATTATTTCCTGCTTAAGAACATAAACCATGATCTGAATGGCTGAATGCCTCGTCACCAACAATGAAATAAGGGATTTTGCCTTGAATACCTTCTTCCCTCATCGTTAGATATTCCTTAATTTCCATCCATCAGTTGTTTGCACAAGAACGAATCTTTGAAAACTGACAGATTACTATATTTTTCATATGTCCCAAAATCAACATATATGAATCTATAATTCCTGTCACAAAGTGCTACTAAAACTAATGAGAAAAAACCGAGCGAGGCACCACAGTGGCTAGCACACTAGACTCACATTCGGGAGAACGACGGTTCAAAACCCACGTCCGGCAGTACTGATTTAGGTTTTCTGTGAGTCCCCTACATCGTTCGAGACAAATGCTGGGATGGCAGCTTTGACAAAGGGCATAGCCGATTTCCTTCTCCATCCTCCCCTAACCTGATCTTGTGCTCCGTCGCTGATGACCTGGTTATCGACGGGACGTTAAACACTAATCTCCTTCTCCTCCCTCCTCCTGAGAGAAAATGTTACAAACTGTAATGAAACTATCCTGTGTTGCCTGGTTTTATTACACCGATAACTCCTATAAAATGACGAAAATTTGCTATGGATTCAAATTTTTCACCTACATCCAACCAAAATTCTGGGGTCGGTAAGGGTAGGCAATCTGCTTTCATCTTGATTCTCATCGCTTGACAAACTTATTGCACTATTTCGCTGCCTGTACTTCTGCGCAAGCGATAGGCATAGTGAATGTCATCAAAAGAGCATCCAGATGCCAATTATCTAAAGCACAAAGTTTTTCTTCAGGTCTGTAGCTTCAAAACAAATGAAATAAGCTGAGATATAGTTTTGCGAAAGTCAGTAGTTTGAAAAGTGAGTGAGGCGCTTCAAGGAAATCCACGTACATCTACTTGAACTAGCTTATGTTTTGTCCATTCGTTTTTGCAAGAAATAATAACGGATGATAGTTTGAGTTCAACTGAAGTCGGGAAGAAGGGGAGAGAGTTTGAGCCTGCTGAAGAACCACATGAAACTGCAGTGTGCAGGTCGTCAAGACCGAGAACGAGAGAGGCTAATGACACAGAAACTGAAAACATAGAAGTATGACTTGTTGCGCGACTGGAGGAAAGTACAACAAGAAACGACGATGACTGTGACAGCCACGTTCTGTTGTCAAAGGTGAATGATTTGAAACGAGTACCTGAGCATTTGAAGGTAATAACCAAAATCAATATTATGAATGTCCTCATGGATGCTTCTTGTCCGCAGAACCCGCCATCCCAGAACTATCCACAGAATACCAATTTCATAAATGATGGCCAGCTATCAACTAGCTTCACAAGTATATATGAAAATGTAACAGGCGTGAGGTCCCCAGCAACTTTATCTGACATGCCGTGTCATTTACAAGCAAGTGAACCTTCCTAACAGTAAACATTTTAATGTTTGAATGAAAATGTTTGTCTTATTGATCTATGGAATTAATTATATGAAACCTTATGATATTCAAATATTTAAATAGAATAGAACAGAATATTTAAATAGAGTAAAATAGTAACATGCTTATCTGATTGTTACCAGCAGAGTTTCATCAGGGTCTTTAAGTGAGCGCAAGTTTCGTATCAGTTCAGTTATCGTTATTCTAATTTTGAAAAATAATTCGTGGGAAGACGATACTGACATTCCAGAGTAACTAATAAATTTACTGACATACTTTTTTAACTCCCAGTAAAAGGCGACCAAAAAGCACTATTGGTATTTCTTTTCTGCAGGAAAAGGTGTATCCAGTATACTCATATGTGCTTTCTGCTTCTGCGGCGTCTTTTCTTCGTCAAACGACGTACCATGAGGAAAATGACCAGGGTACCTTTCGCAGACATTTTCATTTTGGTTTGTTATTTACCACGACTAAATTTTTAAAAAAAATTCCACCCATCTGCAGCATTTCGATCGGAACGACTGAGAGAGCAAGAACTGCAACGGGGCCCGCAGCACAAACGAACAGGGCCGCGCCTTTCGGCATGTCAGTGCGCTGTAGCTCGCGGATATCCCAGAACCGCGGTTGGCAGGACACTGCATTGTTGCCCTAATTATATTTAATGGGCCGCTTTAACTTGCGCACGCAGCGGCCTCGTTCGCTAACTTCAGTGCTGATTAACTGCAAAATGCCGTAAATGAATGGAATTTCTTTCCTAACAATTATTTCGCAGCACAACCCACCCTGCAATACCTTTGCAAGTTTTCAGGCTGTTTGTGGCCACCCTGTATAGCTCTTAGGCGTAAAAATGGTGTGATTTCTTCACACGCCCCCAATTTCGCCGCACACTTGATTTCATCGCGATCGTGTATGGCACTCGTGTTTGCCAAGCCCCATTCGTCTGCAGCTGCGAACCGGAAACATTTTCGCCTTGGCTCCGAAAAACATGTAAGACTATCCGAAGGAGTCTTTTCCTCCACATTACCATTTCACAGCAGATAGCCTGTATAACAGACGATGGTTCCTAAAAGTTAATGTGAGCCCCCTTAAAAGCATTTCAATCTGCAGACAGATTGAAATCAATGCTAGAACAATAAAAGGATAACAAAAGCGGAGTGACTGCTGTTTCATTTATAGTATATTCTGTGAGCATGATGATACGATATTTGAAATTTTAAATGAAATTCTTTCTGTGAGGAAATAAATATTTTTAATGATATTTTTCGTTACCATTTCATTTTCAGAGCTACAGCTGTGTCGATCACCATGATGAGTGGTTACATCTCAGCGCTCATAGGAAATCTCATGTTTCCTCTTGTGATGGAGCTGGGTTGCGAGGTGCCCTTCTACTTGATCGCTAGTACCTTGTTCGGTTAGTACTTCACTTTTACTTTTAAAGTAACAGAGATTTTTAGATGTATGTAGAACAATGTTCAGAACACACACACACACACACACACACACACACACACACACACACACACACACGACGCGAGCATAGCATCAAAAATGTTCGGAGCTAATTTGCGTTCTCACTATAATTTTGAACAGCTGTAGGTCATGATGCTGTTACGATCTAACGCCACGAACTTTGTTCATACAGTGGTGTCTTCTACGACCAGTATTTGTGTCATTCGTGAAATTTGTCTTATGGTCTGCAGACTAGCACCTTGTTGTTGTTGTTGTTGTCTTCAGTCCTGAGACTGGTTTGATGCAGCTCTCCATGCTACTCTATCCTATGCAAGCTGCTTCATCTCCCAGTACCTATTGCAACCTACATCCTTCTGAATCTGCTTAGTGTACTCATCTCTCGGTCTCCCTCTACGATTTTTACCCTCCACCTTGCCCTCCAATGCTAAATTTGTGATCCCTTGATGCCTCAAAACATGTCCTACCAACCGATCCCTTCCTCTAGTCAAGTTGTGCCACAAACTTCTCTTCTCCCCAATCCTATTCAATACCTCCTCATTAGTTACGTGATCTTTCCACCTTATCTTCAGTATTCTTCTGTAGCACCACATTTCGAAAGCTTCTAATCTCTTCTTGTGCAAACTAGTTATCGTCCATGTTTCACTTCCATACATGGCTACACTCCAAACAAATACTTTCAGAAACGACTTCCTTATACATAAATCTATATTCGATGTTAACAAATTTCTCTTCTTCAGAAACGCTTTCCTTGTCATTGCCAGTCTACATTTTATATCCTCTCTACTTCGACCATCATCAGTTATTTTACTTCCTAAATAGCAAAACTCCCTGACTACTTTAAGTGTCTCATTTCCTAATCTAATTCCCTCAGCATCACCCGATTTAATTTGACTACATTCCATTATCCTCGTTTTGCTTTTGTTGATGTTCATCTTATATGCTCCTTTCAAGACACTGTCCATTCCGTTCAACTGCTCTTCCAAGTCCTTTGCCGTCTCTGACAGAATTACAATCTCATCGGCGAACCTCAAAGTGTTTACTTCTTCTCCATGAATTTTAATACCTACTCCAAATTTTTCTTTTGTTTCCTTTACTGCTTGCTCAATATACAGATTGAATAACATCGGGGAAAGGCTGCAACCCTGTCTTACTCATTTCCCAACCACTGCTTCCCTTTCATGCCCCTCGACTCTTATGACTGCCATCTGGTTTCTGTACAAATTGTAAATAGCCTTTCGCTCCCTGTATTTTACCCCTGCCACCTTTCGAATTTGAAAAAGAGTATTCCAGTCAACATTGTCAAAAGCTTTCTCTAAGTCTACAAATGCTAGAAACGTAGGTTTGCCTTTTCTTAATCTTTCTTCTAAGATAAGTCGTAGGGTCAGTATTTCCTCCCGTGTTCCAACATTTCTACGGAATCCAGACTGATCCTCCCCGAGGTCCGCATCTACCAGTTTTTCCATTCGTCTGTAAAGAATTCGCGTTAGTATTTTGCAGCTGTGACTTATTAAACTGATAGTTCGGTAATTTTCACATCTGTCAGCACCTGCTTTGTTTGGGATTGGAATTATTATATTCTTCTTGAAGTCTGAGGGTATTTCGCCTGCCTCATACATCTTGCTCACCAGCTGGAAGAGTTTTGTCATGACTGGCTCTCCCAAGGCCGTCAGTAGTTCTAATGGAATGTTGTCTACTGCGGGGGCCTTGTTTCGACTCTGGTCTTTCAGTGTTCTGTCAAACTATTCACGCAGTATTGTATCTCCCATTTCGTCTTTATCTACATCCTCTTCCCTTTCCATAATATTGTCCTCAAGTACATCGCCCTTGTATACACTCTCTAAATACTCCTTCCACCTTTCCGCTTTCCCTTCTTTGCTTAGAATTGGGTTGCCATCTGAGCTCTTGATATTCATACACGTGGTTCTCTTCTCTCCAAAGGTCTCTTTAATTTTCCTGTAGGCAGTATCTATCTTACCCCTAGTGAGATAAGCTTCTACATCCTTACATTTGTCCTCTAGCCATCCCTGTTTAGCCATTTTGCTCTTCCTGTCAATCTCATTTTTGAGACGTTTGTATTCCTTTTTGCCTGCTTCATTTACTGCATTTTTATATTTTCTCCTTTCATCAATTAAATTCAATATTTCTTCTGTTACCCAAGGATTTCTAGCAGCCCTCGTCTTTTTACCTACTTTATCCTCTGCTGCCTTCACTACTTCATCCCTCAGAGCTACCCATACTTCTTCTACTGTATCTCTTTCCCCTATTCCTGTCAATTGTTCCCTTATGCTCTCCCTGAAACTCTGTACAACCTCTGGTTCTTTCAGTTTATCCAGGTCCCATCTCCTTAATTTCCCACATTTTTGCAGTTTCTTCAGTTTTAATCTACAGGTCATAACCAGTAGATTGTGGTCAGAATCCATATCTGCCCCTGGAAATGTCTTACAACTTAAAACCTGGTCCCTAAATCTCTGTCTTACCATTATATAATCTATCTGATACCTTTTAGTATCTCCAGGGTTCTTCCACGTATACAACCTTCTTTCATGATTCTTAAACCAAGTGTTAGCTATGATTAAGTTGTGCTCTGTGCAAAATTCTACTATGCGGCTTCCTCTTTCATTTCTTAGCCCCAATCCATATTCACCTACTATGTTTCCTTCTCTCCCTTTTCCTACACTCGAATACCAGTCACCCATTACTATTAAATTTTCGTCTGCCTTCACTATCTGAATAATTTCTTTTATTTCATCGTACATTTCTTCAATTTCTTCGTCATCTGCAGAGCTAGTTGGCATATAAACTTGTACTACTGTAGTAGGTGTGGGCTTCGTATCTATCTTGGCCACAATAATGCGTTCAATATGTTGTTTGTAGTAGCTTACCAACATTCCTGATACATAAATCTATATTCGATGTTATTATTAAACCTACTCCTGCATTACCCCTATTTGATTTTGTGTTTATAACTCTGTAGTCACCTGACCAGAAGTCTTGTTCCTCCTGCCACCGAACTTCACTAATTCCCATTATATATCACTTTAACCTATCCATTTCCCTTTTTAAATTTTCTAACCTACCTGCCCGATTAAGGGATCTGACATTCCACGCTCCGATCCGTAGAACGACAGTTTTCTTTCTCCTGATAACGACATCCTCTTGAGTAGTCCCCGCCCGGAGATCCGAATGGGGGACTATTTTACCTTCGGAATATTTTACCCAAGAGGACGCCATCATCATTTAACCATACAGTAAAGCTGCATGCCCTCGGGAAAAATTACGGCTGTAGTTTCCCCTTGCTTTCAGCCGTTCGCAGTACCAGCACAGCAAGGCCGTTTTGGTTAATGTTGCAAGGACAGATCAGTCAATCATCCTGACTGTTGCCCCTGCAACTACTGAAAAGGCTGCTGCCTCTCTTCAGGAACCACACGTTTGTCTGGCCTCTCAACAGATACCCCTCCGTTGTGGTTGCACCTACGGTACGGCCATCTGTATCGCTGAGGCACGCAAGCCTCCCCACCAACGGCAAGGTCCATGGTTCATGGGGGGGACTAGCACCTTATCACCACAAAAATTCACCCAGGGTCCGAAGCGCACAGTTTACTGCGACGATGAAACGACCTGTGCACAGATTTTATATGTCTCCTAAAAAGGTACTTTCCATTATTTTGTCGAGTCCATTGGTCAGAGCTATTAACAGAACGGGATATAAAATACATACCAGCGAAAATACATCGTTTCCAAGGACTACGGATCTACTATAGAACGCTACGAATATTTAATCAGGAGCACAGACAATACAGAAAATGCAGATATTCGACTCATTGTGGTGTGTACAGTGTAAAAGGCACCTACTTATCATGAAAACTCTGAGCTAATAACAACAAAATTTGATTTTTTGGAAGCAGGGCCTCCGTTTCAAGCATCATACTGCTTTAGTAAACATCGTAAATATACCGACGGAAAAAATCGTAACACCAAATAGATGTTGTGCGGCATAATTGAAAATTGCCAGACGTGTTTATACATCTACACTACCGGCCATTGAAATTGCTACACCAAGGAGAAATGCAGATGATAAACTGGTATTTTTTGGACAAATATATTATACTATAACTGACATGTGATTACATTTTCACGCAATTTTGGTGCAGAGATCCTTAGAAATCAGTACCCAGAACCAATACCTCTGGCCGTAATAACGGCCTTGATACGCCTGGGCATTGAGTCAAACAGAGCTTGGATGGCGTGTACAGGTACAGCTGCCCATGCACCTTCAACACGATACCGCAGTTCATCAAGAGTAGTGACTGGCGTATTGTGACGAGCCACTTGCTCGTCCACCATTGACCAGACGTTTTCAATTGGTGAGAGATCCGGTGAATATGCTGGCCAGGGCAGCAGTCGAACATTTTCTGTATTCAGAAAGGCCCGTACAGGACCTGCAACATGCGGTCGTGCATTATCCTGCTGAAATGTAGGGTTTCGCAGGGATCGAATGCACGGTAGAGCCACGCGTCGTAACACATCCGAGCTGTAAGGTCCACTGTTCAAAATGCCGTCAATGGGAACAAGAGGTGACCGAGACGTCTAACCAATGGCACCCCATACCATCACGCCGGGTTATACGCTAGTATGGCGATGACGAATACACGCTTCCAATGTGCGTTCACCGCGATGTCGCCAAACTCGGATGCGACCATCATGATGCTGTAAAGACAACCTGGATTCATCCGAAATATGACGTTTCGCCATTCGTGCGCCCAGGTTCGTCGTTGAGTACACCATCGCAGGCGCTCCTGTCTGTGATGCGGCGCCAAGGGTAACTGTAGCCATGGTCTCCGAGCTGATAGTCCATGCTGCTATAAACGTCGTCGAACTGTTCGTGCAGATGGTTGTTGTCTTGCAAACTTACCCATCTGTTGACTCAGGCATCGAAATGTGGCGTCGAACTGTTCGTGCAGATGGTTGTTGTCTTGCAAACTTACCCATCTGTTGACTCAGGCATCGAAATGTGGCTGCACAATCAGTTACAGCCATGCGGATAAGATGCCTGTCATCTCGACTGCTATTGATACGAGGCCGATGGGATCATCCAACACGGTGTTCGGTATTACCGTCCTGAACATACCGATTCCATATTCTGCTAAGAGTCATTGGATCTCGACCAACGCGTGCAGCAATGTCGCGATACGATGAACCACAATGGCGATAGGCTACAATCCGAAGTGATGGTACACATTTCTCCTCTTTACACGAGGCATCACAACAACGTTTCACCAGGCAACGCCGGTTAACTGCTGTTTGTGTATGAGAAATCGGTTGGAAACTTTTCTCATATCAGTACGTTGTAGGTGTCGTCACCGGCGCCAGCCTTATGTGGAAGCTCTGAAAAGCTAATCATTTGCATATCACAGCATTTTCTTCCTGTCGGTTAAATTTCGCTTCTGTAGCAAGTTATCTTCGTGGTGTAGCAGTTTTAATGGCCAGTAGCGTAGAAGACGACGACTGTTCAATTTTCGCGCCAGTTGCCTAAAAGTGTCGCCAGTAGCGCCACTGTGAGGATGCAAATCAGGTTTGCTTTAAGTAGATGCTGTGAACGTTGGACATGGTGAGGTGATATTAGTCAAAAATGCGTTGAAGGCGATGAAGAAACCATTACCGACGCCTTGAATAGAGATGTGGAAATGGAAATGGATTAATAATTGCTTAAATAATTATAAAAAAATAATTGGAAAGAATAATTGAGAAAATTTTGAAGGTAATTTATGAACCTGTGCACACTCTTAGGTGAACTTTAACTGATGCCAGTATCAACAGACCTTGAATATCATTGCATTCAACGTCAATAAACATAATTTGCATTACGTACTGCTTTTTCCTGTACCGCAACCATTGAAATTGTCGATCTGTCTATAAGTTCTGAAACACACGAAGCACATATTTTTAGTATAGCTATACCAAGTGCTACAGGTGCCTATCAAGTCATTACCTTCGCATTAATTCATCTGTGTTTAGTCTTGAGTGTGACAAGTCGATGCAGGAACGTTCTTCCAGATATGGCGTTAATTATTCTTGTCTGCACCGAACCTCTTGATGCAGGATCTCGGCTGCGAGTGAAATGATGAACAGGTAAGAGTTGAACTTATAACTGTGCGAATAAATATTCCTTTTCTAATAACTTTTTATAATAGGTTTAATGAACGGTTAAAATACACATAACAATGACGATAGACAGATCCAAGCATACGTCTGTTCGCTACACTTCCAGAAACAAATGGGGTGAAGTTACATGAATTAATAAAATGAAGAGCGTATTTCTTACTTTGCTTCATACAGATATTTAACGATGTATCAAAATATTATTCTTGCCACAAAATAACTCGTTAATTTACTTTTGGCGATGTCTTTGGGTTTATAGCTCATTCAGTTTACATAAAATCTTATATATGAGAAAAGAAAAGGAAGGAAAATAATATGATTCAATACAGCCTCACTGCGTTTTAATGCGATCGTGTAATAGGGCTACGAGAAACTCAACGTTCCTTTTGCGACGCCGCAGAAAGACTTGGCAGGAATGTAGTCACTGTACACGATTCCTGGCATCAACGGCCACGAGAATATACGCTCTCAAGAAGACTAGGCTCCGCAGGGCTACTATCAGGGAAGACCATAGTGTGCAATTCACCATAATTTTGGTTCATTTAGATATCTTCATACGAAGTTCAGGTGTTAGGAAGCACTAGAAAAAAATGTCTCTGAGCACTATGGGACTTAACTTCTAAGGTCATCAGTCCCCTAGAACTTAGAACTACTTAAACCTAAATAACCTAAAGACATCACACACATCCATGCCCGAAACAGGATTCGAACCTGCGACCGTAGGGGTCGCGCGGTTCCAGACTTCAGCGCCTAGAACTCCTCGGCCACCACGGCCGTCGGAAGCACTAGAGATGGCCTCTCTTTTAACCAAACCTGACGCAGCACAGATGTGAGAACTTAACGTCTGAACCTTGTCTGAAATCGTCAAATGAAAGGAAACTGTTCTCACACATTCCGCAACTGAAACTTTTTTATTGTAATTTTATCTACATAGACACTTCGCAAGCTGCCACACAGTGCGTGGAGGAGGGTACCCTGAACCACTATTTGTCATTTCCTTTCCTGTTCCACTCTCAAATAGAGCGAGGGAAAAACGACTGTCTTTATGCTTCCGTATGAGCCGTAATTTCTCGTGTTTAATCTTCGTGGTTCTTACGTGCAACGTAGGTTGGCGGCAGTAGAATCGTTCGACAGTCAGCTTCAGATGCCGGTTCTCTAGATTTCTTTAATAGTGATTCTCATAAAGAACGTCACCTTCCCGCCTTGGATTCCCATTTGAGTACTCGAAGCATCTCCATAACACGTGTTGTTCGAACAAACAATAGAAGGTTATCAAGATTTGACTGAGTTTCAACGTGGTGTTACAGTCGACGCACGAACGATGGGACATAGCATCTCCGAGGTAGCTATGAAGTGAAGATTTTCCAGCACGAATATTTCACGAGTGTCTCGCTCACATCACGAATCCGGTTAAATCCGCTGCGGCCGGAAAAAGATCCTGTAGGAAAGGGGCCAACTACGAACGAAGAGAATCGTTCAGCGTAAGAGAAGTGCAACCCTTCCGCAAATTGTAGCAGATTTCAGTGCTGGGCCATCAAAAAGTGTCAGCGTGCGAACCATTCGATATGGGCTTTCGGAGCCAAAGGCTCACTCGTGTACCCTTGAAGACTGCACGACACAAAGCTTTGCCTGGACCCTTCTGCACCGACATTGGATTGTTGATGACCGGAAACATGTTGCCTGGTCGGACGAGTCTCGTTTAAAATTATATCGAGGGGCTGGACGTGTACAGACATGGAGGGAGCCTCACAAACCCAATAAATCCATGGACCCTGCATGTCAGCAGGAGACTGTTCAGGCTGGTGGATGCTCTTTAATGGCGAGGGGCGTGTGCAGTTGCAGTGATATGGGACCCGAGATATGTCTAGATACGTCTCTGACAGGTGACTTGTACGTAGGCATCCTATCTGATCACCATCATCCACGCATGTCCATTGTGTATTCCGACGGACTTGGGCAATTACAGCAGGAGAATGCGGCACTCTACACATCCAGAATTGCTACAGAGTGACTCCAGGAGCACTCTGCTAAGTGTAAACAGTTCCGCTGGCCACCAAACTCCCCAGACATGAAGATTATGAAGATTATTGAGCATATCTGCGATAGTTTGCAACGTGCTGTTCAGAAGAGATCTACACCCGTCGTACTCTTACGGATTTATGGACAGCCCTGTCGGATTTATGGTGTCAGTTCCCTCCAGCACTACTTCAGGGATTAGTCGAGTCCATGCCACGTCATGTTGCGGCACTTCTGCGTGCTCGCGTGGGCCCTACGCAATATTATGCAGGTGTACCAGTGTCTTTGGCTCTTCAGTGTATATTTCCTTAAGCTTCTCTCTATGAATCTCCGGCCGGGTTTTCCTAATACTTGTTTTATGTAATCATCCAACTCTAGGTCGCTCTGTTACCAGTGCTACCAAACCTGCGGGAATTACCCAATTGCGAGAGCGGGGGAGGGGTAAAAACGAAAAGGTCCGATTGTGTTTCGGCAACGAAATTAAATTATTTTGAGACTGTAATACTTACTACATAAGTTACCAATAATTACCTTTTTTAGAAATTTCGGTGAGATTACAGTGCGTGAAAAGATTGTTTTGACACCATTTTTCTTCTTCAAGTAATTTACGGGAATATAGCCGGGTGACGTCTTCTACAACTGCCAACATTTCGTCCTTTTCATTTTGAAGGCAAAACTTTAGCAAGATAGCTCTGTTCCTAGTGATTTTAAAATCTCGGTTTGCAGTGCAGTTGCGGAAAGATAAAACACACTACAAACACTAGCGCCACCAAAGAACCAACGCTGACCGACGCTAGAAATTACCGAGAGTGAAATTTAACAACCAACAGCTCAGCATGCATTAACTCTATTCCACTGCTTTTTTTTACGAGAGAGAGAGTTAATGCACTCCCACCTGCTGGTTATTTTGTGTGTGTGTTACCTTTCCGCAATTGGACTGCAAACCAAGATTTTAAATTCACAGTGCTTTCTTGCTAAAGTGTTACCTTGGAAGTGACAAGGTATGCACCTGTCGAAATATCGTTGGCTGCTGACGACGTCACCTGACTGCGTTCTTGTAAGTTATTTGAATATTTTATATGATGGGAGAAATCCAGGACTACCATCTGCCTTGTTCTTCGCGTGGTCCACCTTTTACTTGAGTACTTTGTACATTGTACATTGTGTGACAGTAAAATTGAGACATACACTATGTGAGCAAAATATCCGGACACCCCCAAAACATAATTTTTCATTTTAAGTGCATTGTGCTGCCACCTACTGCCAGGTACTCCATATCAGCGACCTGAGTAGCCATTATACATTGTGAGAGAGCAGAATGGGGCGCTCTGCTGAACTTACGGACTTCGAACGTGGTCAGGAGATTGGGTGTCACTTGTGTCATATGTCTATACGCGGGATTTTCACACTCCTAAACATCCCTAGCTGAATTGTTTCCGATGTGATAGTGAAGTGGAAACGTGAAGGGACACACAGCACAAAAGCCTACAGGCCGACCTCGTCTGTTGACTGACAGAGACCACCAACAGTTGAAGAGGGTCGTAATGTGTAATAGCCAGACATCTCCATCACACAAGTATTCCATACCGCATCAGGACCCACTGCAAGTACTATGACAGTTAGGAGGGAGGTGAGAAAACTTAGCTTTCATGGTCAAGCGGCTGCTCATAAGCCGCACAACCACGCCGGTAAATGCCAAACGACGCCTCGCTTGGTGTAAGGGGCGTAAACACTGGACTATCGAACAGTGTGAAAACGTCGTGTGGAGTGACTAAACACGGTACACAATGTGACGTACCGATGGCGGCGTGTGGGTATGGCGAATTCCCGCTGAGCGTCATCTGTCAGCGTGTGTAGTGTCAACAGAAAAATTCGGAGGCGGTGGTGTTTTGGTGTGTTTTTCATGGAGGGGGCTTGCACCCGTTATTGTTTTGCGTGGCTCTATCACAGCACAAGCCTACATTGATGGTTTAAGCACCTTCTTGTTTCTCACTGTTGAAGAGCAATTCGGGGATGGCGATTACATCTTTCAACACGATCGACCACTTGTTCATAATGCACGGCCTGTTTCTGAGTGGTTACACGACAGTAAAATCCCTGTAACTGACTGGCCTGCACAGAGTCCTAACCTGATTCCTACAGAACACTTTTGGGATGTTTTGGAACGCCAACTTCGTGCCAGACCTCACCAACCGACATCGATATCTCTCTCCAGTGCAGAATTCCGTGAAGAATGGGCTCCCATTCCCTAAGAGAATCCTTCCAGCATCTGATTGAACGTATGTCTCCGAGAGTGGGAGCTGTCATCAAGACTAAGGGTGGGCCAAAACCATATTGAATCCCAACATTACCGATGAAGGGTGCCACGAACTTGTAAGTCATTTTCATCCAGGTGTCCGGATACTTTTGATCACGTAGTGTAAATGCTTTTTCGAGTTGTAGTGGTTCCTGCAATGGACCAGGAATTGCTTCATTATTCCCGGCGCTACTGATAAACAAACTAACTGACATCGCAGCAGAATGATAACTATGTAACGTCTACTCGCCTGATGAAGGGCCTACATAATATTACTCGTGTTAGATCGGCGAAAGGTTGCGAGCCATTTCCTGGATGGTTACTGCAAGGTTTTTTACGGTAATTATCGTTTCCGTTGATTTGTCAGCAATAGTGCAATTGAACAGCTGTCGGTCGCTTAGTCAATTACGTTCAGAGTCAACTGGCAGTTCCTGCACTACTCGTTATCCATTAGAGCATCAACATAAATTGTAAACAGTGCCTTACGGTAATTTTTTTCAGTTAAGAACGACTTGAGTTCAGCTTGCAAGAACGACCTGAACCAGACGCCAAATCTGATCAGCCATTAAGCTCGTATTTTCTTCACTAAACCACAATGCGGAACGGTATCGAAGGCATTCTGGAAGTCAAGAAACACAGTGTGGAAACGACGATCCACAATTAAATACGAGCAGTGTTAGAACTACGAACTTTATTACTTTATGAAAGACACGCATGCAACACACAAAAGTATACAGGTTATACAAGCTGATTACACAAAGACAAGGCGGAAAATGAAAAGCACGCCAAAGCAAGTCTATAAGTTACACCAAAAACATTTCATTGTCTTAATATTCAGCTACGTGTACCGTCACGACAGCATGAACCTGTCCATCTTTTCGTACACACTCTGGATCTCATGGTCGAACGAGTGTGCAGGGTTTTCAAGATCACTGTTTGCAGAATCTGAATGAGTAGGCCAAAGTCATAGTACGAAAAACAGACCGAAAACTATGCGGAGCCACCTGTTGCCAGAACTATACTCTTCACATGCTATGGGCATTTGGCCGTCAGTTCACTTGACGTCTTCCCCTATCATAGAGGCATAAACACGACGCCATACTACACACCTCCATTTAGCTACTTTGAAGTTCGGTGTTCTTCAGCCAGCTGATGACGTTCCGCCGTGAGCAAAGTACTTTTGCTGTACACCAGACTCCAAATGTGCTTCGCATACGGCTCCCTTCAGTGCACTCTGCAAACCGTTTGAACTGGACCTGTGTTCAGTGACATCGGCAATTCCTGTCGAGTTTGAAACAGATTGTCACTGACCAAACAGGACAGTCATCTTCTGCCCTGTCAGTTAGGTTCTTAGGCCATGTTAGTGGCATTGAGCTATACACCATTCCTTGAAGACACATTGGACAACCCAAGTCGACACACCAAGGAATGGGCGACTTCATTCACAGTATGGTCGTTGGCACCTACAAATACAACAGCAAATTTTTGTCATTCTGTCATGTCTGCATGTCGACCCATCTTACTGCATTGATTCCATACGTTGGACTAGCATATACACACCCACTTCAAATGGTCCCAATGGCTCAGAGCACTATGGGACTTAAGTTCTATGGTCATCAGTCCCCTAAAACTTAGAAATACTTAAACCTAACTAACCTAAGGACATCACATACATCCATGCCCGAGGCAGGATTCGAACCTGCGACCGTAGCGGTAGCTCGGTTCCGGACTGCGCGCCTAGAACCGCTAGACCACCGCGGCCAGCCACACCCACTTCACCTTCATTGCTTAAGTCACCGATGGAGGGTCGCATAATGACATGGTAGCAGTTCTACACACGCTTCATTACTGCAAATTAACTAG